>NC_092825.1:84200114-84335281 GCF_039878825.1 Excalfactoria chinensis
TTCCAGAAGCTCACCTCTGTGCAGGCGAAGCTGCTTCACTGGGTGAGCTGTCCCATGTCTGGTGGGAGCTACTGATCTGAAAAAAGGAGGGCACTGTTCTCACTGAGGTCTTTTTGTTCTGAGATTTATCCATTAACAAATGTCTATCAATCAAATCGAAACCAGGATCTCTAAAAGAACAGGATTATTATTACTCTTTTTCTTCTGAAACTGTTTTGCTCCTCAGAGTGAGGAAAATTAACTCCAAAAATAGCTCTTCAGAGAACATTACTTATGGGCTGGGTGCTGGTAACTACATTTTGTCCTTTGAGATAAAGGTTGTGGCTACTGCTGTTTGCTTGGTATTCTGCAGAATGAATCACGTTTCCTCCCTTGGGACTCATTAAGAATGCAAAGCACTTCTGAGACTTACTGTGCTGCCATGGAGTCCTTTAAAATCCTTAGGAAGAGAAAATGAAATGTATTATGGATAATTCTTGAAAAAAGTCAGTATCTCTAACATGTTAAAATGTAGGAATTGTTATATATATTTCTAATGACCTCCCCCAGGAAACATACGTAAATTGGAGCCTGAATATTCTGTTCTTACTGAAATGCTTCCAGCTTTTGCGGCTATGGAGAAATGTTTGAAAAATGATCAGCCTCAGATAAATTCAGAAATTTGGTCTCTTGAACAGGAAGCCAACAAGGTGATCAGTTCAGCATAAGCATGTGAGTATAGTGAGACCCTTACAGCTGCCTCCTGGTAGTGGTTTTGGAGGCAGGGTATTGCAGTCCTACATGTTACTGGTGAGATGGAGAACCAAGATCCTATTAGGCTGTGGAAGATCTTGACCTAAGAAGGTATGGGTCTAGGCTGGCCATGTAAAAACACAGGTGCTTTTTGTCTTGTTTGGATTATTAAGTGGTCATGGTAGTAAAAACTCTTGGGAGGCTGGCTCTGTCAGTGTCTTGGCTGATCCAAAATTGGCTCAACTCTTCTTGTAACTTAGTAAAACACCATGAGGAACACAACTCAACAACTTTGTTTAAAAAAATCCACTACGGATTGGAGTGGAAGATCATCTCTGTTCTATTGCAAGGCAAGAAGATCAGAGTCTTGGTGGGTTCTGGCATTATTGTACACAAAGGATTCAGCATGGGGATCTTAGCCTATGTTTTCCAGATAACAAGACATTGAAGTTTTGCTGCAGTAGGCAAATGTAGCTTTCTTTACTAGACACCATACTGATAGACATATTGATTAGCTTTTCTTTCCTGTGATGACCTCTTGATCCTCATATGCTGATCCTTGAACAAATCTCAGGTGACTTCCTGAATTTGGCAAACTGCTGATCAGATTGATTTCCTGAATGGTCTTGAGTAGCTCCATTTTACGTTTCATGATGCATCAGCTCTAGCACTGACTGAGTTGAAACTCATACGAGCGGACTGTTTACCTGAAAGAACATGGAGAAGGGCTGCTTCTGAAAATGAAAAATGAAGTGTTTAATTTTCAGGTAGGCGTTTTGTCCAAAGAGCTGGCTCAAGTGGTGTTGATAAGAGACGTTGATTGATGGAGATGTATAACATAGCAGTACCGGAAGAAGGCCCACAGCTACCCTGAGTTTAGGCTGTATGGAGACCCAAGGGATGGAAGGATGCTTCTGTCTTCTGAAGTTCCACATAGCAGGCACAAGAAGCAAGAACAAAACAAAAAAGCCCAGAGCTATAGATAAGCTATGGTAACAATTTTTAGTTAGGAACATGTGAGACAAGTCATATACAGCCAAGAGGGTTCTAGCTCTCTCCATCTAACAGTTCTTTATTTCTTGCTATTTTGTCATGCACTAGTGAGTGCATAAATACACTGTGTGTGTCGATCATGCCAGGTCCTGGTCTTTTGAAGCTCTGCCACTGTCAGAAACACACAAACAGCAATCTCTGCAACACAGAACAGCAGAAGGGAGAAACAAATATAGTTTATGTGGATCATAGTTAATGAGTTCAATATGTAAACTTGGTTTGTTTTTTTTTGTTTCCATCAGTCCAGACCTTCTTCTTCCTGTTCTCACACAGCACTGAGCCCAAGGGTGCCAGCAGACATTCAAGTTGGTGAGGTCTAAGAGCTCATAATGAAAATTTCTGCCCCTGCAGATAAGGCAGAGCAGCTGCTTGCAAGTACTCAAGATGTCAAGGTCAAAGGGGATTGCACTCATCTAGGTAGAACAACAGGTGCATCTTTGGGGGGGAAGGAAAGTGAGCAACTGTGGGATTTGGTGAATCAGTTAGTGCAGTTCTTGGCCAGGTGTAATTCAAACAATAGAACTATTTCTGTTTAAACTTTCCTAGTCAAATTGGTGATGTTAACTCCTTGATGTCTCTCCCTGTTCGGTGAAGGACTGAAGAACATACTTAGCTTCTGCTTGCCTTTTGAGAGCTCTGTTACTAACCAAAACCTCTGGTGGATGAGAGAGGTCAACAGCAGTGTCAACGGCCCTGTGTCATGTCTTGGGTATGTTAAGCTGCACCATAATTCATGAAAGAAGGAATTGAATCCCCATATTCACCAGAGTGAGCAAAACACCTTGTTTGAAAGTGGAGGGGAAATAATCTGCCTAATAGTACGTTAATTCACATCACTGCTTTAAAAACAAATGAAGGAAATAATAATTTTGTTCTGCTCCTTTTGCTCCTACAGCTTAAAGTTGTAACTGCAAGGAAAGCACAACTGTGGAAAGGCATGATAGTCTGTTATGTTACTGTTTTATAGGGAGCTTTATTTGTGGCTTATGGAGAGATAGGCTGGCAGGAGGACTGTGGGCGTGCTGGATATAGTGTTCACTGGGAGAGAGGCTGTACTCCTACACAAGGGCTGCATCTTTGGTTCACTAACATTAGACACTGTTCTCTTGTCAGTTGGCCGTGCCTTACAGCAATGACTACTATAGAAGTGTGGGAAGAGTGATATTTGCCTTCCATGTGACACTCGGGGTTTGATGATAGAGAATGAGGTACCTGCGAATCATAACTGCTTCTTGGGATCTTAGTCTCAAGGAGTGATGCATTTGGAAATCTCTGCTTAGGAACTGAAGCTGTAAGGAACTTCGAAATATCTATTTTTGTTCTCTTTCAGTAGATCACAAACTTAAGTGTGATTTGAGGGAGAGCACAGGCACATTCACTGGTGAGCAAATATTTTGTCTTCACATGGTAAATTCTATTCATGCTTAGCCTATCTCAAGAACAGATGACTGAGCACTCTGATGGATGGGAGCTTGAGCAAAAGGATTTTCCATCACCTGAAAGGCTACAAACACAGCTTTCACTTGGCTGCAACAAGGCCTCAACTTGACTTCTGTAAAGGGTGATATCATTGGCTTTAGCACCAAGTGAACCAGGTCAACCTCAGTATTGTGAAAAACATTTATTTTTTTAGAAGTACAGCAGATATCCTAGGGCTGTGATTCTCCTAACAAGCCATATTTAATCTAGTAGAACAACCTTTGTTTTCTGTTTTTTAACAATCCTTGTCTTTCTCACTGCTGTATATAACTGTCTAGTAAGCAGGGGAGAAACTGAGAGTAACATTAGCTAGTGGCCCCAGTAAGAGGCGAGCGGTGCTTGGCCACTAACTGATTGAATAGCTAGGGCTTGTCTGTCTTTAAAATGCCACAGACTGATAAATGTGAGCAGTGGCTGAAGGACGTGCTCATATAGCCTTTTTTCTTTAATTAAAATAAATGAAGACACAAATAATTAAGCTGTACTCAGTCTGCATAGGCGAGGCAAAATAGTTGAATTAGTGCTCAGGGAAGCTTGCTATGCGAGGTTGTTGGCTGCTTCCCTTCAGATGATAAGCTCTGTCAATGGCAGTTACAGGCTGTGTCTGAAGCTTTAAAGAGACCTGTGACTTCCAAAATTATTTTATCTGTTGGTAACTGTTGCATCAGAGGCCTCAAGTGTGCACACATGAATGCTGTCAAGAATGGGAAATTAATGAAGAGTTTAAGGAGAAGAAAAGAATGTGTGAATGCTATGATTTCAAGCTGCTTTCCTAGATGTGAGAGATCTAACAAGTAAGCAGTGGTATTCGTTCAGTGGTTAAAACTGATACTAAAACATATGTTCAAAGTCAACTATTAATCACTTAATGTTTAGTAATCAATTGTCACCCACTTCCATACTTTGGTAAAGTCTCATTTCAACTTGCTCGCAATAAAAACCTCCAAAAACAAATCAAAGACACATCAATTCTGTGCATGCTCACCCTCCTGTGAGGGAAGACGTGTATCCAAAATATAAATGTATGCATGCAGATCTTTGTAGACTGGTTATTATCTGTACGAGGTTTTTTTTTTTTTGAGTATGTAGGTATTTGACCTTTCCAGGTTCAAACCTAGCTGAATTTGTAATTCATCTTCACGTACTGAAAAGGACAGCCAAAATATTTCTTCCTCTGGAGGTAATGTTGGCTGTAATTTGAAGAAATTATGCAAAGGGCACAATGTGTCGCTGTACAGTATTAGATTGTGCCATACAATATTAGACTCAAGAAGCTTTCTGACTGCCTTCTCAAGTGCTATCAGTAATCATCATTTAAACCCTTGCTCAGTCTTCACAGGCATATTAAGACCTCCGTTTTGATTAAGGAAAAATAGCTACAAGCAATATGCGAGAGAATTCAGGTTTTACTTGAACTAACTTGGGTTTATTCATTAACTCTTTTTCCTTCCTTGTTTTTTGGCAGTTTGCATGTCATTGCTACTTAGCAAATGGAGACCCTAAAAATGAGCAAACTCTGTTTTGAAGTCCAGATTGAAAAGGAGAAAAAAAATGAAATAAAAATGGGGCTTGTAGCTCTCTAGCGCACCCTGATAATTTAGTGGGCTCCTCTCCTAGCAGTAGGTTAGTATAGTGCAAGATGAGATCTTTCTCCTAGAGAGTTGAATCACTGGTATACCAGATTTCCCTGTGAAATCTGTGCAGTAGAGTCAGGCATCTCAGCTGTGGCTCGAGGCTGTTGCATAGACTGTCTGCAGCCTTTCCCTTAATTGAGGACTCAGTGGGCTGAGGTAAGGGATGTCACAGGTTATACCAAGTTGGCTTTGGTTATGTCAGAGTCTTGGAGAGACGGAAAACCAAGTTAGGTTGTCAAAAAAATATGCAACAGGAAGTCACAGCCCTAAGAGAGAATGATGTGGGTAAAACCAAGTGGCACATTCGGAGCATGAATGAACTGAGATGTCTATGATTTGTAACAGTGGTTTCTGTAGTAGTGGGGAAGAACGGGGAGGTGGAACTGATCTGGAAGCCATGGCAAAAGCAAGGAAGCAGGAGGCTACTGAAACTAATTGATGTGAGTATCATGTTGACTCAGGTCAGAAAGGGATAACAGGCATACTTTGATATGCATTAATTACAGAAGCTGAAATGAAACTGCTTAATTACCAGTTCATGTGAGCAAAGTAATGGCTCAAAGCCAACAACCATTTCTGGAGGACGTATGTGAAAGCACATTTCTCAGAAATTGAGTAATTGGCTCATATTAACCTTTCAAGCTGGCCTGGAATCAGCAGTGTCCATTGGGGAATCTAAAAGTAAGCCTATCATTGTGAGGAGATGGTATTTTTTTTAACGTCTATGCCTTCTTTTATAGGAAATATGTAACTAATGGCTATAGAAAGGAAACAGCAATATTTAGTTTAATAACCTGATTTCATTTCTTACATGTTTTCTGTATTATTTCAGTTTGCTAACCTGTGTTACCTGGAAACAGGGAAAGAAACCACCGAACTATGATTTCTCTATTTAAAAGTAGAGGTGGGGAAAAAGAAATAGCAGGTTTTAGGGCTTGGCTAGCAATCAGATTCCTGCTTGCTCGCTCCTCTCCTAAGCTGGACATGTGGAGAGAACAGGAAGAACAGGGAAGAGGAAAAGGCTTGTGGGCTGAGATAAAGGCGGGGAGGTTGTTTTGCCTGCAACAGTAATTGGTAAACTGACTCTAATTGGAGAAAACTGACTTAATTTGTTGCCAACTAAAAATAAAAATGCAGCTGCTAATTTGGGTGGTGGGAAACAAAAAGGCAAACACTGAAATAACACCTTTCCTCCTCTGCTTTCCCAAGTTCATCTTTGCTCATGTCTTGTCTGCTTGGTTACTTGTGGGGAAGTAACCAAGCAGTATGGTGAGAGCTATGGTCAGCATACAGTGGCTTCTCTCTGCCACTCCTGCCTTCTCCGCAGGATGCAGCTCTTAAGGAAAACCCATGTATTCTGGCATGGTCTCCTCTATGGGCTGTGGCATGGATATCTGCTCCTACAGCAGGAGCTCCCTTTTTTCCTCCTCTGGCCTTGGTTTTCCATCTGCTTCTTGTTAATTTTATTTTCTTCTCTCCATCAGGCATTTTTTCTCTTCCTGAAATACATTTTTTTCCAGCAGTGTCACCAGGCTGGCTGATGTGCTCAGCTGTGCCCTGCTATGGGCATACTGGAGATGACTGGCACTGGCTATATTCAGCACAGAGCAAACACTTGCCTCTTTTCACACAGCTGCATCACTCTGCTGCCAATGCTTTGCCTCCTACAGCCAATACAAACACTCAATTAGATGCTGTTTGGGATAAATTCTATTTTCTGCTTCATTTATTTCATGCGAGTGGCTCAGATGATATAGCCTAGGTATGAGAAAGATGCATTATAATGTTATTTACCTCACTGAAGGGAATGGAAATAACTTCTGTCTCAGCTAACCTTAGTAATCTGGAGAAAATGGCATCGATTTTCTTCCCAGGTTTAAAGCATACATCTAGCACTACAGCTTTTGATTGACTTTTACTATTGTCTTAATAACAAACAATGGTTATTTTTGTCTTCTCAAGGAAAAAAAAATAGCAGTGTTCCCCAAACTTTAATTCTAGGGCCTGTCCTTTTCATCTGAAGTATCTACATATTCCACTCTACTTCTGTCAAAATTAAGTGTAATTTAAATAATTAGAAAAAAAAAAAAAAGTGGGAGATGGATGCAAGCAATTATACACAGTAATCTGTATATACGTAATGTGTAGATGTATATACGTAATGTGTAGATGTATATACGTAATGTGTAGATGTATATACGTAATGTGTAGATGTATATACGTAATGTGTAGATGTATATACGTAATGTGTAGATGTATATACGTAATGTGTAGATGTATATACATATACATATATACATAATGTGTGTGTATATATATATATATGTTACTAAAGTGTTAATAAGGCCTGGAGCTTGTGGTGTGACAATATAAGGATAAAACACATTGCAGTTCTAGCTGAAATAACAAAAAGTAGATATTGAAGACACTGACATTGTGCTTAAAGGCATAGGCCACGAATAACCTTTAGACAAAATATCTTAATTTACAAGCACTTCAAAACTGTAGGATTTTTTGACCCATAGACGTGTACTTGAAGACTTCTATTGCTAGTTGCATTTATGGAGCATAGATTTTGCTTGGAGCTTGTGTTATGAAGTCTGGCTGCATCTTTTCTTTCTATCCTGTATCTCTTCATGATTACGTTGCTAATGTTTTTATGATTTTTAGTGTAGGCTTGATATATTCAATGATAAATTCGAAGAATATGTACTTTTTAAAAATAAAGTTGCCCTTTCTCCAATGCCATTTCCAAACTTGACCCAAGGAAGGCATTAAAACTGCTAATCACTTAAAAGCGCAGACAGCTCTATAGTTAGTATCCATTGAAGAAAGTACTGTTTTACATCCTCTATAAATATTTAATTACCAGAGAAAATAGGATGCTACTATTATGGAACAAGTGACTTCCTGCCTTTCATTACAAAAAAGGAGTCTCAGTTTGAAACTTGATCTGTTTTAACAATATAAAATATGCTTATTTCCAGGTTACAATAAAATAACTAAATTTGAGCCTTCAAAAGGTACCTTATGAAATTCAATGTGACAGAATGCTATTTTTGTTTGCAGTGGTCATTTGCTACTTGAAGCGCTCTTTACTCAAGGTGCTTACATTTTTTTCCTTCTTTGTACTTGCATAATTTTTCTTTCATTTGCATTTTACTTGGTATCTTTTTTTCTTGTTCATGGCAACTGATTTTGATAGATTTTAATGATGCGTAGATTTCAGCACTCTGATTTGATGTGTTAACAAGCTGGAGTCTATTTCAGATTAAAAAAAAAAAAAAAAGACTATGAGAAGCCTGTTATATTCAGACTGACTTTGATGTCTAAAGTTACTTGATAGCATCCTTCTAATATTCACAATTGAGCAACAGGGCAGATGAGATTACAACTGGAAACTCATCAAAGTAAACTGATGCCTCTTTTGGTTCTGGTCATTGCTGTTAGCTGTCTTCAGCTTTAGAAGGAGGAGCGGCGCTTGGGGAAAAAGTGCAAGGCTTTCTTAGCTGAGACAAGCAATAAAATTAATTTTGCTGGAATGGATGAAAGAATTGATCACCCAGTAGCGAAGCCTGAAGATGACCTAAGTGTAAGTAGGTTGAATTAAACATTCTTTATTTCTTGGCACTGTTAGATCTGTTACGATCTAATTCTCAAATAATAACCTTCACATTCCAAGATTTCTTATACCTTTACATTTTATAGCTTGATCTGTAAAAGTCCACGTATGTTTGTATATCTTCCAATTGTTAATAACCTGTATTTTCAGACAACTGAAATAATGGGATTGTTCAAGTAACAATGTGAAAAGCTTATATTAGTAACATGGCAGCATGTTTTTCCAAATCTATTTCTAGACAAGAAAGTCAACACTAGAATAGGTGAAGCGTTTGTGTTTTCTGGTTTTGGTTGTTTATTTTCCCCTGAGGTGATACAGAGTAGGATTACTGCATGAACATTAACTCACAACAAAGAAGTGGTTAAATAATTTAGTGATAGTCAAATTGCAATTTTAGCCAGAAAACACTTCTAGAATACAGAAAGTAAGCTGCAGCAACAAAGAGATGAATTAATAATTGTGATCCCTATTCAGGGAAGGCAACAGCTTAACTTTGCTTCTGTCTTCCTTACTACAAACTGTTTGTGATAAACTAATTAGGGAAATATTCAAAATGTAGAGCACAGCATTCAATACTGCTCTGAATTTTTTAAAAATAAGATTACTATTACAGTAGATGAAATGAAGACAATCCCAGCGTATACTCATATTCCAGTGATGTCAACCCCATGTAATTTCTATTGATCCCTGACAGGGATCTCTCTTTCTGTTTGTTTTTCTTTTTTCTAAGAAATAAATCTGCCTGGCTAGGCCTACAGATATGAACAAGAATGAAATCTCAAGATTTGGATATAAACTTTTCTTGGGGGAAACGATAAAAGCAGCAAGTGTACCCGTTGATCTATAAAATAACTCAAATTTCAGATCCTAAACATTGTTAAGCTGTCTTAAGTTATCCTACTGAACAGCTGAGAGTATAAGTGAACTTTACAGGACAGAACAAAGCTTAAAACAAACAACCAGGCAAATTGTTTTTGATCCTTACGTTAAATTGTGCTCAATAAAGCCTTACAAATACAACAGGTAAATTTTGTTCTTTTTGAGAACATGGCAAATAAGTACTGGTATTATCCTAGACAGAAGATATAGGTCAGGACTCTTTAAGTTATTTCACATTTTGTATGAACAAATGCCTTTAACTTACTTTCGTACATTCTCAACTCTGCAATCAAAGGTGGCTAGCTGTTGTGTTTAACAGTGGGCCTGGCAGTATATTTGTCATGATGGGTCTTCAGTTTTGTCTGTTTGGATATACAGAGCTCCTTCATCTAAAGCATTGCTAGGGCATAATGTCAGAGAATCTGACAAATGCAGGATGGTGAGAACTTCAGAAGGTGATTTACCAAGTGCTATTTTCAAACAGGGCAAAGCAGAACAGATTTCTGGGGCCTAGTCCCTCTGAGTTTTGAAGAACTCTAGGGATGACTCAGGTGTGCAACCTTTAGGGCAAAATTCTGTGTTTTTCATGTGTTCAAATGGAATTTCCCTTGCTTCCACAGGTGACTGTTGCAGCTGTCTCTTCATTGTGCTTCATAGAAAGAAGTGTGGCTGTGTGTTCTCTGTAACCCACTTTAGACAGGGAAATATATGACTAGCATTGATCACGCTGATTTTACTTGCAGCTCTCAGATTTTCCCAATACAATACAAGCTGTAGCTCTCACCTATTAGTGGCCATTCTCTGTAGTAGTTCCAGCTTATCAACATCTCTGTTGTACTGATGGGAGCTCTGATGCAGCTCTGATAGCATTAGGCAGAAGGAAACAAAGACTTATTTCCGATTATATCACAAATGGCTTTTGCAAATGTCTAATATTTATGCCTAGCACTTCCTGGATGTCAAACTCCAAAGGCATACAGTTTTTGTAAGCAATGAATTAACATAGCAACCCATGTTGATCATTTGGAGGGCAGTTCTTGGGTAGGTAACTTCTCCAGTGAAATACAATTGGTAATGTTGAAGAATGAGCCTTGTGCCTACAAGGCCTCTAAGAATTAAATGATGGCAAGTAGCCTGGAAGCCTGTTGCAGTCTGTCTCCTCACTATCTACTCCTGATAGCCCTGCAGAGATATGGAGGCCTATTCAGCACAGGGAACAGCTCAGTTTCCATAAGACAAAGCCTGTGCTGAGATATGTGTGTCTGTTCTGGTGTGGCTGTGAGCTCTCTTATGTACTTGAGTAGTCTGTACTGTACAGAGTCTACCCACACCTGAGCCAACAGTGTGATGGTTGACAATTGGATCGTGACAAGAGATTCCTGGTTTGGATAGCTGGGAGATGATGCAATTCTGAGTATGTCCCAGCCCACATGTAGCATAGAATTGTCTGAAGAGTGAGGGAAATGAACTTTGAAATGGTCATGAAGATTAAGCTGAATCTAAAATGAGCTTTTTCCTTACATTTTGAAGTGGTGGAGTTCATCTTTGTATTCATGAAATCTTGGACCAGGTCTTTTTGACCCAAAAATCTGTTATGTGCTTTATATAAGTCTTCCCACAAAAAGCTCTTTCTACTGACTTTTGACAGGAGTATGTTAGCACTTCACTCAAGGATATCCCACAGCTTTCCAAGGCATCCTCATGAGTGCCTCCCTCTCACAAGCACCAACGTATTTGTGAGATGTTTCTTGAATCTTTCCTATTACGTGGCAATATTATGTAACTTATAGTTGTGATATGAGAAGCAAATGTAAGTTTTTTTTTTTTTGTAGTTATAATTTTAGATTTAGCTAGGTATCATGGCCTTGTCTATCTTCAGACCCAATGCACTCAGTTATTAAAGCTTTGAATGGCCCAGGAACTTGCCAACTAATCTCTGTGTGGATGAGACAATGAGTCAACATGGAAAGATAGCTGAACCTTTACCTGATGCTGCTAGGAAATATTTGACTATCACAGGAGCTCTTCATGCACGAATTTTATGTAATCCCATGGACTTTCCCTGGCAGCTCTTGCTGTACACGTACCAACTGATAGACAGTATTTGTATGCTTATATGCATCAATTTTTTGCATGGAGAATCTGTTTGTACTGGGTACTCCCTCTGGCATTTTCATCTTAAGAACAGACAAAACAATGAATAAATAATGTAGGGAGTAGAAACTTCTCCTGTAAATGCAGATATGGTAACATACTAGTCTTTCAAACTGAGTTAAGACAGTCAGAAGATATTCTGAATAGTTTAGGACAACTGGGAATGTAGTTCAAAATAATCTTTTAAGGGGCTGCAAATCCAGATACTAACCTTGTCTAGGTTCTATCCCAACAAGAATTCAATTATTTGTTCCTGTCCACTGGGGAGAATTTCTTAAAGGGAGATGGATATGCAGGAAGAGACTGCCCAAACCCAAGATTCTTCATCCTGAAAGGAAGCTGAGTACATTACTATAGGAGTAGCCATGGTCTGAGAAGAAAGTGTGCTTTACTTTTGGAAGAGCAGTGATGCTTTGACTGTAGGCTTGGGAGGAAGCAAGGATAGTGTGCATGCATGCATCTGTCTCCTGGTTCCTTAGCAGCGGAATGAGGAGCATAGTACTGGGAAAAGGACAGTCTATCTGAACACTTCACTAACACTTCCCTTCTATTTCATGCAAAAAAACATGTGCCTGATTTTGCACCAAATTTGTATCACCCTAGTGAATGTTTGGGTAGTGAGACCGCTTGCTAAGTTATGTCAGCAAGTTGCCAGTGAAAAGCTGCTGTTCTGCAGTACTCATCTGTGTATACACCACCATTTAAACCAGTAAAAGGTAATTCAAGTTTGCCAGCTCTTTAGAAAAAAGAGGGTTAAGTTAAACTAATAGGAGATGCACAAGATATAAACATTTGTTCAGCTGGTTAATTTTGGATTCCTACTGCATAGTAAGCTATTATCCTAGGGCCCATCTCGTTTTTACACGCCCTCTGCAATTGTCTGGAAAAAAAGTACCTTGCTTTCTCGCTACAATTTAAAGTGTTGCTGCATTAATAATTGTTTTGTATGTGCAGTAACAGATGATTGTGTGTGGGTTTCTGTTCTAGCTTTTTATCAGTCAAATGCTTTTACATTTGCTTGTTGTCTCTCACCTTATTTTAGGTAGCCAACATCTCAGTCCAAATGGTGTCTGCAGAAGACAAGTTGGTAAAGAGGATTCTGGCGAAGAAAAAACATGGCAAGCTGAGGAAAAAAGAAAAGATGCTGTGGAATTTTCAAAACCAAATAATTCTTTTTACCCTCATTCTATTTGTTTTAGGAGTTGTAACCTGGACTTTACTGTGGCTCTTCATTGGTGAGTTGCTGAAAGCTCAGGCCTCTTTCAAATGTTGCTAATAACATCTTCAGTTGTTTGTAGGATCTCCCTTGTCTTGAAGGCTCTTCCTTAAAGAACAGAACAAACAAACAAACCCTCATGAATCTTATTTAAATGGAACACAGAAGAATTTTGAGTACCTTTGTTAGAACTTCATATGATTGCCTGCTGTTATGTTTGTAAATTCACAGCTATTGGTTTAGATATTGTGCTTTGTCTTTTATCAAGGATTACACAGAGCATTTCTTATATGCTAGCTAATTGGGCATATAGTTCTGATAACCTGATTCCTCATAAACTGTGACCTCCACTGTGTTTCTTGGGCTGCTGGAGGCCAGGTAAATCTTTTCCTTATGCAGAACAGATTTAATGAAGGAGAAAAATATAGAAAGTAACTACTTTTTTTCATGATCTGTAAAAACACTAGACAGGTCAAGAAAAGACATGATAGTTCCTGTGGAGTTTTGCCTTCTTGCTTAATGTGGACAGTGAAAGCCTTAGCACTAATACTGCCTAGGGTTCCTTAAGTACACTCCAGGATATGGACGTTGACATTGCCTTCATTATGCTTGTTCATTCATACCACTGTATCTTTGTATTGCACACACTAAACAAGTTCTTAATTAACCCCTGGCCATGAGAATTTAGAGTTGATTTGGTAGTTCTCTCCACTGTAAGGCTGAATGGATGAACTTGGTTTAGCATTTATGTGTTGTTTTAAAAATAACTAGAGTTTGTTTTCTTTGTTTCTTGCAGTTCAGGCAGAAAACAAAGATGCATTGTACTTTGTTGGGTTGTTCCGTGTTGCCAACATAGAGTTTCTCCCTGAATATAGGCAGAAGGAGTCAAAAGAATTTCTCTCCATGGCACAGAATGTCCAGCATGTGGTAAGATGAGTGGGCTGCTTGGCTAGCAACAAATAGCAAGAACTAGAGCTGTAAACAGGAGGTGTGAATTTCAGGTGCCATTGAGTCTGCTGTGATATTCTTTGCTTTCCCCTCTTTCTTTCCTTTCTTCTTCGTTCCCCCCTCGGAAGACTGCAAAGGTGGCTGTCTGAAGGCAGGAAGGAACTGGCTGCTTTTAGCTTGTTATTGTCAAGCTAAACTTCGGAGAGGTCTGTTTGACATTTACATTTACTAAGAGTTTTACATATTGTCCCCCACAAATCTGAGTCTATGAACAGAACTCTACACAAACCCTTCAAAACTTAATTGCCGCTTTCAAGACATTGATGAGGTCTTTTGCATTCAAATTGGTATCTGCTGCCAGTCTTCTGCCTTAGAGCATCTACAATTACACTCGAACTCTCGTACACATTTACATTTATATTTCCTTCTGATACCAGGTGTTCTAAAGACCATTATTCTTCCCAAACGCCTTGCATCAGTCACAGCAGAAGGAGCGCTCAGTGTTGTAGGCATACAGATAGGACTGCTTTACTGCTGGAAAGAAGTGTGCATCTCAATTACAAGCAAATTTGCCTTTGAAGAATTGTAGTATGGGCAGTGATCTATCTTTGAAAAGAAGGATGACATTTTTTCCCCTGGAAGCTGTCATGAAAGACTTGAAAGGAAGCTAGTTTTCTTGTCCTGCATGTCAGTGTCTCTTGAAGTGCTTTCTGGCCGGAGATGGAGCCATGCAGGTATTGCCTTTCCCCCACTCACAAGGGAGTAGATCCAGCCTACTGTGGGCCCTATGTCTTGCTCTTGTCCTGGATTATCAGAGGGAGATGGCAGATAAGAGGGTGAAGTGGCAGTATTACCACCTTCTACTTGAATGTAACTTCAAAATCATTTATTGTCTCTAAACTTTGCTTGAAATCACTTATAGAATTTTGCACTGCTGATACAGTGTATCTTGTTACCTGACTGGTAAGGATGCAGGGACTTTGAGTTTGTGAGGTTTGTGTTTACTTTTTGTCATTGAAACTCCTTTGTTTATGATTCACAGATATGAGATCCCCAGAACAGCAGCTAAAGGACCTCTCAAGATAGAACTGTTTCCCCTTTGATAGTAACAGTAGTGTACAAAATCCCTTATAGCCTAATCTGGAGAAAGTCTGAGCTCCACCTATTTTATTTAGGCCTGTAAAAGCATTGTTACGTTTTCTTGTGTCAAACACCAAAAGTTAGGAAATAACATTAATGTGCGTTCACAGGTTTTACATCAAAAGAATAGATATTACAGTCCCTTGGGTATTAATGTTAATGATAAAACTGCAGAGTACAGGCTCTGAACAGCTTGAGGTACATGCCACCTGCTGGTGTTAGCAGCGTGCCTCCTTCAATGAAAGGTCTGAAGTAACATGACATCAACACACTTAGCTAAAGAACTGGGAATGTACTTTCCCCAGTGGCAGTCCCACAGAATGAAATGGCAGTTTTTCCTTCTCCGTGTATATTGTACTGTATATTGGAAAGAAATATGTTAATGCTAAGCTGCAAATAGAGAAAATACAGGCACAAACTGAATGAGAATGCAAGAAATCCCCATTAATACTGGGATGAAGAACAAAACATAAACAGTGTTTTCTGGTGAAGGTGTTCAGGTGGTCCAGAGAGATTGTGGAGTCTCCATTCTTGGAGATATAACACCAACTGACTGTGGCCCTGAGCTGTTGTTGATGCTGTTTTGAGTAGGTGGGTTGGACTAGATTATTTTCAGAGACCCCTTCCAGCCTCAATCTTCTTATAATTCTGTAAAAAAAAAGATCTCTGTTTTATGCTGTTCACTGCATCTTAGTGGCAATGTGCATACTATGGATGCCTGTTCTTTTCCTGAAGATTGGCACTAAAGGTTTTGCATTTGGAGAGAGGAGGACTTTGTGTTTGGAATTTTCAGAGCAAAGGAAGTGCACCCTTTTCAAAACTCATTTATTAGGGAAAAGTGTTTACTGTACACACCAGCTGGCCTTGTACAGAAGATATGATGTTCCTGTTAACTCCGGATTCAGTATCAGTGCATTACAGGGACAATATCTGTCCGTGTCTATTGCTGTATGTCTGAACATGTGTGCTGATTTTTTTTTTATTCTTGGTGAAAAAGAGGATATTCCTGGGAAAATCTAGGCCTAGAACATCTGATTTTTTTGAAAATGTTATATATTTCACCAGCTTAATACTTTCTCTTTCAGATGAACTTGGTTTACACTACCTCCTCTTTCTCCAAATTTTATAAGCAGTCCACTGTTACAGAAGTCAGGTAAGACTGTGGTTAATGCATTCATATTTTTGCAGGATAATATGTGATATAATGAGCCCACAAGAGAAGCCTGTTTTTGGTCGCTGTGAATTAATTGTTCTGGTTATCACTTATACTGATAGCAAAATACATGTATAACCTGCACCAATTCCTTTCATGCAAGCAAGGGCAAACTAAAATCATCTCAACACTTTGTTTTCTTCAGGGTAAATGGAAATATAAGGTTAATTTAAGTTGCACAGAAATAACGTCCCTGAAGAATTATGGTGATACTTCGTCTGATAGGTCATTGATACCCTGATGTTTAGCCACTCTAACATGCTGTTATACATGTATAACATGCTATATTATTTACAAAATTTCATGTATTTTGTAGATGTTACTGATATTATTTTGTACTGACAGATATCTTTGCATGGGAAAAAGGAAAAACCTCTGTGCTGCGATCAAGTATGTTTACTTCAGTATTAAATGTGCAATTGATGTGAAAGGATTAAGTATCTCAATCCTCATGAACTAAGCGCAGTTCTGGAACAGGAGTTTCTGCCTTATGTTTGATTTAAGGAATCATCTTCTCATCTGATGAGCAAAGATTGACCATATTCAGCATCTGAAGTATTACCTAAGTAGTCTAGAAATTGGACCTTGCACACTACAGTACTCAGTACAGGGAGACATGCGCTGAGATGCAGAGTTCTGCATTTCTGGAGATGGCAATTGTGCCATTTCTGTTATGATTTTTAGGAAGTAACCCGGCTCTAACTCAAGTAGTTATGATGTTTTTGGCAAACCATGAAAGCCAGGAAATCATCCTAGTGAAGATCCTCAGCTAGGCATAAAGCATGTATTTTGGGGCTCCTTTCTTCAGGAAAGAAAATACATTTATTGTTTCAAATCAACATGACAATTTGTAAATGAGCCATGTTGCTCTAAAGAAGCTCGTGCTAAGAGTCGAGTCTTCAGAAAACTTTCAACGTGATAGTAATCTGTAGGACCTTCTTATTTCAGTAACAACAATAACGGAGGCCTTCTTATTCACTTCTGGATCGTATTTGTGGTACCGCAGGCAAAAGGCCAAGCACTGTGTGAGGACTGTGTGGCTGCCATTTTAAAGGATTCTATTCAGACAAGCATTGTTAACAGGACCTCAGTGGGAACGCTTCAGGGCCTTGCAGTTGACATGGACTCCATCGTACTAAGTGGTTAGTATCAGCACATGACCCTGTCCTTGAAGGGAATACTTTTTTAATAAATAAGTTTTTCCCCTTGGAGTTGCAGATTCTATAAACATACCAACATCTCTATCCTGTGCTTCTAAATGGGGGGGGGGGGAGAGACCAAGGGTGAGGAAATCACTTCCTAGGTACCTATGCCTCTGGCCTTCAATTGAATTGGACTGCTTAATTGAGATGCTGTCCCTTCATTCCTCAGGCACTGAGGTTTCATCTGCAGACATGACTGCTATTTCCAAAGCAGCTCGCAGGATTTATAGAGATGGGGTGGGCTCGGGCAGTTTCCCTCATTGAGACAGCTGTTTCATTCTGTGTGCTTAGTGCTAGGATTAGAAATTCTGGGTTTTGTGCAAATGAGAAGACTCACATGACCTTTCTTCTGTGCAGCAGGTCTTCGCTCAGATTACTGGTCGACAACGGGAACAGGTAATTCACCATTTTGGCAGCTTCCTGGCAGAGGTAGAGAATGAGTTCTAATTCATGTCTTAAGACTCAAAGTTATTGCTCAGTATTAATTTAAAAGGGTCATATTCAGCCTTGGCATTTCTATGAGTTTTGCATGTGACAAATACAGAAACTATCTGCCTTCATTTTGACTTTGTATCAGTATCATGGTGGGGAATAAACTTAGCAGTTGTATTCCATTTACTCTATGCTGAAAAGAATATAAACCTGTTCTAATCTGGGCAGTACTGAATTTAAATCTGTTTATTGGCTTTTAGCCTGAACGATAACAAAGTTTTTGTCTATCTTTTATCCTTCATATTCCCTTTTCTCCAAGCTTAATGATGCATTTTTCTTTTAGATGAATTCCCCAGCGGAAGTTAGTCCAAGGAGTTCAATTTAGCCAGGGTAATGGGAGATGCTGTTTATATTCCTGTCTGATTTAGTGTTTTAAACCTCCCTGTGAGATACTTTGCTGGTATGCAGAGACTTTACAAGCAGACAAGCACAATTCAAAAGTACATCACAGCTCTGTTCATTAGCACATGGAGTAGATACCTAGAAAAAAAAACACTGCTAGGCTAAGCATTAATATACTAACCAACTTTGATGAACTACCTGTTAAGTCTTTGGTTTAGGCACTGTCAGTCAAACAGGGGCTTGCTGGTGTCTCTTGGTCCTTGACACAGGCTTATTCTTCTTGTTGTCAAATCACATTCTTTCAACATCTATATTCCTCTCCATATCTATGTTTTGTTTTTTTTTTTTTTTTTTTTTTTTTTTTTTTAGAGAGATTAACTTGTACAAGGGCTGCTCTGAAAGTAATGCTTCCTACTTTCTTATACTGGCCCACGATGCCAGAGGCAGATATTGGTGGCATGGCAATAGATGTTGAACCTTCTTGTCAGTGTTCTCTTACATTTTGTTGTCATGTAACAGATGGCAGCAGAGGGGCAGTCTGACAAAATGGAATCTGTCACAGAATCATAGAGTGGCTTGGGTTGGAAGGGACCTCAAGGATCATCAATACATTATTGTCACTGTGCAGTCATTGAATTCCTCCATTTGAAAAAAATGGCACCCACCGACATTCATCATTGCTACCTGAATGTTTACAGAGACCAAACAGTGGATGTGAGCACAGTGAGGAAGTAGGTGATACATCTGGTGACAGTGGGTCACCTCTGCAGATGTGTACAAGTTCAGCATGCAGGCTCTTGTTCATCACTGGTAAAAATGCACAGGTAATGGTGGTGACTGTGTCGAAAAACAATGTGTCATAGCTGAGAATTTGCTGTATCAAATAGTGTCATTGCACCCTTTGTATCTGTTGTAGTTTCCAGGGAAATAAATGGGTGATGTTACTTACAGAGCGACCTACTTAATTTGTATTGTTGCCTTCTAAGAAGTTCTTTCCAAACAACACAATCCCACAGACTATTTTTTCCTTAGTATCCTTTTTCTTACTACTTCCGTATACTTTCCAGAACACAAATAGCTGGAAATTTGCATTTGTTTAAGATAGTTTCATTGCACCTTGTTTGATGGCATTAGTTATCCAGTTATCCCAGAAAAAAGTTTGGCAGTAGATTTTCTGCTATGAGACATGTAGCATCTGGTGATCTCTGGTTTGTTTTGCCCTTCACGGTTGAGTCATGTTAGTGCATTACAGTCAGTCCTGCAACTAACTGTGGCAAACTTAAATCCTTTTTAGTAGTTCAGAAGCTCACAACATATTGTAACATTTTAATTACATAACAAATATCTTGGTGCTTGCTTGCATAGCAATTTCATTTTCCAGTTCAGTGTTCCAGGGCAGAGGAATAGTTTTTAAAATTCCATTTATCTGTTTATTGTAGGTTTAACCTGTTGTCTTTCACAGAATGGGATAGGAGTGACCTGCCATGTCCTAAGCATCCTTCAAAGATTTACAGTGCTGTCAGTCACAGATGCTGACTGTTATCTATGAGTCGCACTCATATCAGTGAAGTTGCAGAACAACAGCATGAATTGCTATGGCAATTCAGTAAATCATATATTGATGCAGTTTAATTTGCTTGGTTCCCTTGATTATGTTTGTTTAGGTCTGTAGAATATGGTGAAGAGATGAAAGTGGGATTAAGTTCATCCTCAGCCTGAGTAGTACTGTTAATACAACAGAAGGAAGGGATGCCATCCAGAGGGACCTTGAGAAGTAGACCTATATGAACCTAATGGGGTTCAACAAGGCCAAGTGCAAGGTGTTGCATGTGTGCCAAGGCAATAGCAAGTATGTGTAAAGTCCAAGAGAAGAACTCACTGAAGCAGCCCTGTGAAGAAGGACTTGGGCATCCTGGTGGATGAGAAGCTTGAGGCAAGCCAACAGTGTGTGCCTGCAGCCTGAAAGGCCGTCTGTATCCTGGGCTGCATCAAAAGAGGGGTGGCCAGCAGGAAGAGGAAGGGGATTTTTTCCCTCAGTACTATGCTTCTGAGAACCTAGTTGGAATACTGTGTCCCAGGTCTGGGACTCTTAGCACAAAAAAGGCATAAAGCAGTAGGAGCCTCAAAGGGGGCCACAAAGATGATCAAAGAGCAAGAGAATCTCTCCTATGAAGAAATGTTCAGGTAGCTGGGATTGTTCAGTCTGGAGAAGGTCTGGGGAGACCTCTCTGGGGCCTTCCAGTGCTTGATGGGAGCTTAGGAGGAATATCAACTTTTTTACATGGGAAGATAGTGGCAGAACAAGGAAGAATGCTTTTAAACTAAAAATGGGAGATCTAGTTTAAATGTTAAGTGGACATTTTTCATATAGAGGGTAGTGACGCACAGGCTGCACAGTGGTGCTGTGGTTACCCCACCCTTGGAGGCATTCAAAGCCAAGTAGGATGTGGCTCTGGGCAACCAGATCCAGTGCGTGGAAGCCTTACCCATGGCGGGGTGATGGAAGTGAATGGTCTTTAAGGTCCCTTCCAACCCAAGCCATTCTATGGTTCAATGACTCTATGATTACTTCTAGCTCCAGGACATGCTCTGAATTCTATGTATCATGCTCTTTACCAGCAGTGAGCCAGTCACATTGTAATTCACTTTGTAGCAATAACGATAGTAATAGAATTGCAAGGAATTTCTGTTGATTTAAAACTGTCTGTGTTAGGGGTGAGAAAATATGCAGGAAGAGCTACTATTAAAAACAAAAACAAAAACCCACAACAATTACTGGAAAGAGATAAAAGAAGGAAAAGTGATAGCTCAACCAAAGCATAAAATAGTTATAGCTTTAACTGAACTCAAGTGGCATGTGACTGACAAAATGTTTGCAAGCGTTTATTGCATTAGTTTCAAGATTAGGATTTAGAAGTGAAAGCTGGGCAAGGCCTGCCTCTTCCTGCCTTGAACAACTAGTGATGGAGGCACCAGCATTCCATCTGAGTTGATGAGTGAGGGCAAATTTTCACTGTGCTCTATTTGAAGTTCTGCTACTGTAACTATTTCAGACACTTGTCTCCTTAGAAGGTAGAGATTCATGCAAATGTTTACTGAGCTTTATTTTCCCTGATTTGCCTGTTTGCTCCTTCTCACCTTTCAAAGTGCTACATTAAGAATTCTAGGAATTCCAAGCAAAACAAAAAATAAAAATAATGATAATAATAAAAAAATAAATAAAAAAAATTTCCCTAAACATTTTGCTGAATGGAAACTGCTGTATTTAAATGAAACAAAGACCTTGATATATTTGACTTGAAAGGCATACTGTGTTCAGCTTCATTTGAGAACTGTATGTAAGTAGGGTAACTCTATGGTGATTTGTTGAATTTTTATTTTAATAAAAATAGGTTGTGTAGGCAAAGTTGTATTGTCTATTTTTTACAGCACTTATTTTCTAACAGTGACTTCCAATGCTGCAAATGTTTTCAGAACTTGATATTACAAAATGCTGGTCTGAATTCATTTTGGCTCTACTTTGCACAGGAGGCTAAACAGGAGAATTTCTAAAACCACTTCCAGCCTGTATTAATAGGTGAATCTGAACATTTCCTAGGGAATAATTGTTTGTTATTTGTCCTTTGGGGTCCGCAGATCTTTGTTAACTGCGAACATGTGCTGCAAAAAATGGCAGAGCTTTTGTACCAGTACTCTTACAGCTATAGTACTGTTTGCCATGCTTTTTAGCTGTATGAATTGACTTCTTGATCATGGACTTGTAAGCAGAATAAGAACAGTGAGTGGCATAGACTTTGTTTTCCTGTTGGATATGCAAACATTCTTATGTTGCTTTAGTTCAAGCGTTTGTACTCTGCATGGGTTTAAGTGTTGGTTTTGAGCAGGTTCCCAGTGTTGAAAATGTGATGTTTCCGCAGGAACAAACTGTATGTATGATCTGCATGCTGATCGTCTACATGAGCATTTTCCTCTGGATATCCATGCTACCTCTGGGGGAACAATCTGCTATCTTAAACTGATGGCATTAGTGGGTCATCTTATTCGTCTTTCAATAGTATCCCTTCAGATTGAAGCAGATAACTGCATCACTGACTCGCTAACTATTTATGACTCTTTGATGCCAATCAAACATAAGATACTATATCGGTGAGTATATGTTCTCACTGAGAATTCATTGAAAAGCTTTTCTGAAGATTTGTCATATTAAATTATCAATCAATAAATCAAAAATTATTATTTGTTTTGTTTAAATACTCTGATTTCTATGCACACAATATAAAAAATGTTTTTTATTTATTTATTTTAATCCCTGTAAAGAAGTGGAAAAGTTGATGAAACTGTTATATATTCTTCAGATTCTTCTTTATGTTTTCAAATAGAGTGCATCCTCACATGCATAATGAAATATGATAAGTTCATGCATTAATAGATGGAATTTTTTCTTTATCAGTGGGGAAACAGATGTTAACTGGAAGAAAATGTCATAATTTCCTCCTGTAAGAGAACTTGTCTTCCACATAAATTGGGCTTGTTTAGCTTGGAGAAGGCTCCAGAGAGACCTCAATGGGGCCTTGTGGTATTTGAAGGGAGCTTACAAGCAGGAGGGGGACCAGGTTTTTACACAGTGTGATAGTGATAAGACAAGAGGGAATGGCTTTAAACTAAAAGAGAGTATTTATGTTAGATGTTAGGAAGAAACTTTTTTACTCTAAGAGTGATAAGGCACTGGCACAGCCTGCCCAGAGAGTTTGTGGATGCCCCATCCCTGAAGGCATTCAAGGACATGTTGCACTGCTGTAATTAGAGGCACTTCTGAGTTTAAATGCATGGATTTATTATTATTATTTAACTAGGCTTCAAAGTACATAAGCACTGCAGCAGGGGAAAACACATATTGGGAACAACGTGTTGTTGATACAAATCACTCTTTTCTTCCCCCCTTAGAGCTTGTGAACCAGCTGATTCCTTGGTGTCACTCGTGTCCACAAACAATCTCATGCTGGTAATATTTAAGGCAGCACACATAAAGGAACAGAAGGGATTCCACGGCTATTTTGAGGTCATTACGCAAGAAAGTGAGTTTGTTATGTGTTTGGAAATGTATTTGTTGTATTCTTTCTACCTAAAAGCCATAAATGGATATCAGCTGCTCAGATTAGCAGTCTATGCAAAATAAGAGTGTAGAAAGCTGAACCGGCACAGACTGAATTTAGTAGGTCAGAGCTGCAGTGTACCAGTAGGTGGAGTTGTTATTCCAGATGTGACAGTGCTCGGGCCTTTCTCCTGGTTTGGGACTCAGTGATAATGTTCAAGGTGGAAGGACCTCAGCACTGAAAATTACTTTGAGAAAGAAAAGCTTCAGTAGCTCTGACTGCATTTGATTGCTGGTCTCTGCTTCCTCAATAACACAAAGGAACCGGTTGTGTTTGCTTATCGAGACTCTCTTCTGCCTTTTATTGATTTAAGCTTGAAGAAATCGGTCACAGTCATAAATAGCATAAGGAGCCTCACCCTTGTAGCACAAAGACAGAAGTATAACGCAATCCGAAAGAGGAAATGAAGCTGCAATTAAGCTGCTCAAAAAGGTCCTGTTTACTTTCAGTGGTGAGAGTGATTAAGCACTGAAATACCATGATGCAAAATTAATAATGTACTTCTTTTTTAAGTAACTTTATGTTCAGGGTATGTTGTTACTTGTTTGGTTTTGTTTGCTTTTAAATTGTCTAAATGCACTGATATGTTATAAAAAATACATTTTGCCTTCCAGGAGGCTGGTAATGCTTCACAGTGTTTTCTCCTGGTCCTCCCTAGCTAAGATAGAAATCACCATCCCAGTAAAGGGCTCTCTTTAAAGAAGGAAAAACATTTTGTCATTCCTAAACCTCTGAGCTAAAGCTAAAGTTTGCAGTCATTTCTGGCAGCCTTAGAGTATCCAACAGGCAGTATGAGCTTCCTCTGTTGCATGTGCCTCTCATCAAGCAGAATCTCAGCAAGCATTCATACAGTTTACAACCCTTACCTGTCTGCAATACTGGAAAGGTTAATTTATGACAACCTGAAACCAGGTAAACATAATTCCTAAGCTGTCCAGTTTTACAGTGAAATATTGGTAAGACTTGAACGAGTAGCTGACTAAATAGCTTTGTGGGAAGTAGATGATTTACCATCTTTTGCCTCCTCTTTTTCTTTTTTTCCTTTTTTCTCTAGGGTGTGGAAAAGCCATAGTGACAAAAGAGAAAATTGGCTTTGAAGGGAGAATCACAAGTCCTTATTACCCAAGCTATTACCCTCCAAAATGCCTTTGTGCGTGGAACTTTCAGGTAACACAGATTTCTTTCTAAGCTCTGTTACTTGTTTTGAGCACACAATGCCTGGAAATATAGCAGAAACAATTGAGTAGAGGGTACTCTTCATCCTCATAGTTGCGTCAGTTTATAGAAATGGCACAGCTGAATAGCTGTCTGTGCTCGCTTTTTGTTTCGTTTTCAGTGCTTGTATTCTTAATGTAGAAAGCACATTTCTTAGTGTTTATATAGTTGTCCTATTTATTACAAAGGTAAAGAGCTGAGAAGAAATAAATTTTGACATTCAGCTTGTGGAACTGCTTCACTGCAGAGAATGTAGGCTTCTCCTCCTCTTTCAAACTTATCAAATTGGAGGAACAATGGAGGGCACAAAAAGGAACCTTTTCCCTCTAACCTCACTAGTACTGCTGCTTCTCTGATAACTTCTCTTAGTCTATTTTTGTTATGCATAATAAATTGAATTGTTCTCTTCTAAGATGGTCTGTCCAAACAATGCAATCCCACAGATTACTTTTTCTTAGTATCCTTCTACTTAATCTTTTCAGCACTTTCCTGAACACAAATCATTTGAAGTTTACTTTGTTTAAGATAATTTTATTACACATTTTCTGATGACATTAGAAATCCGAAAGGTAGATTTTCTGCTATGAGGTGATCCTTGGTTTATGCTTTGCCCTTCACAGTCAAGTCATGTTAATGTATTACAATCACCCTGAGATTGATTATGGCAAACATTAGTTGTTTTTGGTAGTTCAACTTTCAAAAATCACAGTTGATTTTAATCAGTCTTCTTCGTTGACCTTCAAATGCATAAACTTGTATTCTGGATTATCTCTTTTTGCATTTCTGGATGGCTTTCATGACTTTTTCTTTCTTTAAAGCATTGTCCTCCTTCTCAGTAAGGGGTGGTGTTTCTCAAGGATAAAATGTATTGGTACATCCTCTTTTGTAGAAGGATTAGATGTCCAAATTGTGAAAATAAAACAGACTGCAAGATTGATATTTTGGGGAAATTTTCTGGTACCTGTTTGGAATCACAGTTTTTCTTTCTGCAAAGAACAGGACAATGGATAAAAAGTGTTCTACTCTGCCCATCTTCCTACTTCAGCTGCTAGTTACCCATGTGGAATTTTACCAGTTTGAATGATGTCCAGCTAGCAAAGATCTGCTTCGTTTTCCTCCTCTAGAAAATTAGGATGATCTTTTTGCTAAACCTCAGCCTGAACTTCTAAAGTTCGCCAGCATAAGTCTTGGGAGTTGTCTGTGTTTTTTTTTCTTTCCAAAATAGTTTAATTTCCCTGTAGTTTAATGTTGGAATTTTCCACATCATGCATTTTCTATAAGAAAGGAGAAAAAAAAAATCATTTCTTGATTCTTGCTGTGACTCAGCCCTTGCTTTTGCAAGAGGCAGCAGTGTTTCTTAAAAAGTTCTTTTAACAAAGGAAGTTACAATTAGCTCCTCTGATACTGCCAGGCTTAAAATATTTTCCATATTAGCAAGTCCTTGGCTGAACAGCTGCTAGAAAAGGCTACCATGTTATCGTCGAAATTACTAGCATTTCAAAGGTGGCACATGTGCAGTGTCTTTGCTAACAATCCATTGTGGCTGTCTGTCCCTGCACAAGTAAATTTGGATGTATTTGAATGCTTTGATCGTGACACAAAAGCTGCCTTCTATCTATGGACAGTGGCTTTTTGAAGATGAAAGGGCTGTTGGCTAGAGGGGAAGAAAGCCTACAGCTGTGAGTGGCCCTTTGCCAGCCTTTGCTTTGACTGGGGACTAATAGCCGTCAGGTGTCTCAGGTGCTGGCTGTTGAGTCAGGGAAGTCAGCACAGCTCACAGAGCCTGGCATTGCCAAGCACCGTAATTGCTGAGATCAGTCGAAAGGCTATCATGAACTATGTTCACCAAAGGAAAAGGAAGCTGGCTTGCACTGACCTTCTTACTCACAACAGACTCCACAGAAGAACCTCGGTATAGCTCTGAAGTTTCATAATTATACCATCAGTGAGAAGAATATTAAAGGCTGTGAGCGAGGATGGTGGAAAATTAATGAGCACATGTAAGTACTTCTACATGCATTATTAAACAAATGCTACCAAAAGAAACCTTGTTATCACTACTGTGGTTCACTTTGAGAGTTTACACAAAGACAGCAACACTTCACTAGTGTCCCTTACGATTCTTTATTCACTATGGTTGATGATGTAAGTGAACTTTCATAACTAGTGTGTTAAAAAAATTAAAGAATCAAACGAAAAGCTCCAGGAAGCTGAAAATAAAAGCCCTTGGTTTTCACTGGGAAGAAAGAAATGAGAAGTGCAGCTGAAGATAGATGTCCAGTAGACCCTGACGTAAGTCTAGGGTGACTGAATAAAGTGTGTGGAAAGCTTTTTAAGTGTAACTAAACTCCATGATTGCTCATGAGGACGCCAAACTTAGCTGGCTTATCGTGAAAGGTACTACAATGAGCTTATTGGAAACAAACTCCTCCCATGTTCCAGTCACTGGCTTTTGAAAGAGAAACTGCAGAGGTGGGCTGCCAGGGTATGCCATTTTTAAATGCTTTTTATTTACATAAATATTGCTATTTCGTACCTATTTCTTCTGCAATTTTAAAAATCACATTTAGGTCAATGAATGATGAGGCAAGGCTAGATTTAGCATGTTGAATTCTAATTAAAAAATATATATGTTCAAATGGAAACAGCGGTAAGATCAGAATTGAAAGTGAATTTCTGAACTCATTACTAAAACTACAAGTAGAGGAAGAAACGTTTCCTTATTCTTTGATACCACGTTATACTTCTATAGAGACGATTCAGTTTGCCTGAAGCTACTGACACTGTATCTTAATGGGAATTGGTGGCCAAATCACACAGGCATGAAAAAAGCTGGTAAAAGCAGACAATGCGGTGTGTTTGTAGGTTTTTCTTGGTCTTCTTTGTGACATAAGCGGAAGAAACTGAAGTTTTAGAGATTGCTGAGAGGTGGATTAAATAAAGGCAAAATCTGATGATGAGTTCATATTACAAGAGTTTTCTCTATGAAAGACCCACTTTCAAATAAGCCTATTCATTAAACATTCCACAGAATCAAATGTCACAGTATGACCCTCAGAAATGTATTCGGGGGTTAGTTTTGAAGAACTACAAAACAGTGCATGCTCCCATTCTTTTTGTGAGCAAACAAAAAATGGAACACCAACTCTTCAGCTTCCTGAAACGGCAGCTTAAAATGTAAATATAAATAAAGAATGGAATTATGAAGATAATAGAATCATAGAATGGGCTGGGTTGAAAAGGACCATAATGATCATCTAGTTTTAACCCCCCTGCTACAGGCAGGGTCACCAGCCACTAGACCAGGCTGCCCAAAGCCATCTCCAGCCTGGCCTTGAATGGTGTGGACAAAGTTTCTTCTGACCTCTAGATCTGGCTTCATGTAACTGGAGACAAAAACTGCATGGCTACATTCAGTCCTTGTCGTTCTTCCAGAGGGTATACAAAATACGTTGCTTTGCCTAGTTCCAGGAGTTGTAGCTAACAAAGTGCTTTAGCTGAAATTCCCATTGACAGAGAGATTGCCTGCATTCATTGGCATGAAGTGCTGCTATGAAGAAATGCAATAGTTTTCCTCCATTCTCAGCTATCCCTTTGGTGTTGCAAACATAAACAGTGGAAAAAAATTACCTCTGGATAATACTGTATTAGTCTATTTAAGAATAAAATAACTCATTTTGCGTTCAAGTGCACTTTAGATGTAGTATGTGACTTTTCACTGCTGTCAAGAAAATGTATATGCTAAATGTGCTAAGAATTATTACAGATGCTTTTGTTTTTCTATCTATTTAGACTAATAAGTACTTTTGTTGACAGGAGACCTAGAGCCACTTAGTTTTCTTCTAAGTGTTGTATTTGGTGTGTTTTGTTGTTGTTCAGACAGAGGAAAAGGAGCTTAGCTCTACTTGTAGCACAGCCTAAGTAGTTAATGGTCAGTTTTACCACATGTAAGATTGCATCCAGTTTTCAAATTTTCATCCAGCAACATTGTAAGGGAAACTATTAATCACAGCCTGAACCTCTGAATAACCATCTGAGGCAAGTGATGGGTCAGCTGCGGGAGCACAGGAGAGGGTAATTCAGCTGTGCTTCTGGAAGGGGGGAGCTCGATTCCACCTCTCCTAGATCCCGTTTAAGGGCTGACCACCACTAAGGTAGCATCTCTTTCTGGAGATTACTCCTTTGTGGAGTTTTTGTGGCAAGCCTCAACATTGGTGAGCACCCATCTTGACTGAAAGCCTCAGCACTGGCAAGTCTCTTCCTTATAAAACCTCTGGCTATCCATTCACATAGTAATTGCAACTATACAATATTTTCCTTTTAAAAATATGTATTGTTGAATTTCAGTGGTGTTTAAATTGTATGTGAGGCAGTTTTGTTGTGAAGGTGGCTCTAGAAATCTATTGATCCCTTTTAGGTACTGTGGTTTCTATGTTGATCACCAAACAGTCTTCCACATTGCAAGCTCTGCTGTTAACATTGAGCTTCAGTGCAGTTCAAAGGTGTCAGAGAAGCCCCTTCTGGTGGAATATGGCAGCTATAACATCAGCCAGCGTAAGGCCAGTTTTTATCTCTTCCAACCCATCTTTGCATTTTAGCCCTATAAAATAGAACTTATCATGTTCGGTCAGACTTAATTATGTTTATGCTGGTAACTGTGTTGATATTAACTTCTCAATGCTAATCTTACTAAGCTAAGTAACCAGCAAACCAAGAGTCTTTTCTAGCTTGTCAAGGCTATGTGGCTAAGGTTTGTGAGTGTGTGAAGCATTCTTTGGTTTCCTGTGTACATACAGTGTATTTTCTTCTGTATAGTCCATAAAGCCTTCTGCATGGCCAGAGCATGCATATGCAGTAAGCCTGGCAAACTCCTGAAGCCTCGCATTTCATTCTACCCACACCAGTAGCTCTGCTTGCTATTTCCTTTCTATTTAATAAAACCTGACATAATGTGAGATCATCCACTTTGATTCATTGGATGATGAATGTCAGTCAGTTGAAGTCTGCTTTTCTTGTTTTCATCGCCAAAGTTCTGTTTGCAGTCTTCCTGTTACTACAAAGAGTGCTAGGTAATGAACACAATATGCTGAATAACCAACTGCTTGTTCTAATTAGTGTGCAAGTAGAAATTTTTGCAGTCTTTTTCTGTTTTGTTTTGTTTCTTTTTTTAACCTCCAGCATGTCCACCCGGATATTTCAAGTGTTCTACTGGCTTATGCATCCAGCAGATGCAGCGCTGTGATGGGGTAAACAACTGCTTCGATGAAAGCGATGAACTCTTCTGTGGTTTGTATTCACTTATCAGAGATCTGGACTACAAAACCCACTGAACATATTCTCTGGTCTTATGGGGCAGACAAAAAAAAAGCTGAAACTTCTTTTAGGAGAAAGAAAGAAAGATGTTTCCAACTTTGTCCAGGTTCAGGCTGTCATTTGGTCTCTTGAGAATTTAATGAAAAAACTAGTAATGAAGAAGGTATGTTATTGATAAGCAAGAGGAAAAGAAATAATATGGAAAAATGGTTGTGAGAGATTGTATTTTAGGTTTTTCTCCACTGATAACTGCTGGTAAACGTGAAGTTCTGTTCTATTTCAAGAGTAATTATTTTATTTTCATATGGGAATGGCAAATTGTGTTGGACACAGTAGATGAGAGTGATAATAAATGTCTATGGTTGAAAGAGCACAAGCCATTCCACTTGGGGCACTGTGAGAACTAGTGCTGCTTACTGATGTCTTCTGCTTGTTGTTTTCTCCATGTGAAATGTGGCACTTAAAATAATCCTGGTAGAGTGCAGTGAAGCTATGACAGTGATACCTGGACCTGGTCAGGAGCATAGTGTTAGCACTAAGATGATGCTTCTGTAACTGACTTGATTTGTATTTTAAAGTTGTCCCTGAGTGGAACTGTAACTCCAGCTTTGTGATACGGGATAATTTGCTTGTCTGCAATGGAGTAAGTGATTGTGAGAATGGAGAAGATGAGCAGAACTGCACTGACAGTAAGGCTTCTCTCCTGGTTGTTTTTTTAATACTCTTCTATTATTCATTCCATCCTGATTTGAATACTACGTTCAAAGTTAAAAGGCAAATCTAACACAGGCTTTATAATTCTTTTCAATTTTCTGTTATGCTTGTAAACAAGTAGCTATTGATCTAAATTGTTGTGGAATTCTTGTGAACTCGTGAACATCTGTTTCAGTGAAACGAGACATGAGAATTAACTACAGTGAGTACGGGATATGGATCTAGGGATTTAATTCCCAGATTTTATCTCCTTAAAGTAAAATCTTTGGCAAATTATTTCCTGGACTTTGTTTTACCATAAGTAAAATATCAAGAAAAAGGATTGTTTCTTTGGAACTGTTTTCAGAGTTATAGGGCCGATGCTTTTAAAATGCTATGGAAGCTGTGTGTTTGGCAAACAAGTCTTCTATTTCTTTAACTTCTCAGAATAAATGGAGAAATTGGCGTGTGAAAGGGTGCCCCACTAGCAAGAGCTGCAAGTAACATTTTAAAAGAGATGTAATGTTTATGAGCTGCTGAACTTTGACGATCCATGTAAACTGTCAGAGTATATTTCTGTCTATTGAGAAGAAAAATAGATTCCTTGGAGTAGCATCCCTTATTGTGAGGCATCGTGGAAAAAAACTGGGAAATGCAGTATTATTGGACACAATTAGTAGATTGCATCCACTGCAGTGTTTGTTTGTTTGTTTAAATGTAATACTGAGATATAGAGGAAGTTCCACTCCAGAGTACTGGATGGCCTTTCTTTCTTTGCCTAGCGCTTAACTCTATTGGCATATTTTTGCTAGTATATTTATGTTCACCAGTCTTCTGGGAACAGGTGAGTAGGAGTCTGTGTACAAAGGCACCTCCAGCTTAGTACAGGCACCAGTGCAAATGCAGCTTTACTTGAATAACTTCTTCAGTTTAAGGATTGGATTAAGCTATCCTAGCCAAAGTGCTTTTTGCTGTGTTCTCTCCTGTCTGCATATCTCTTCATGCATTAATTTTGTCTGTGCAGATGTGTGTTTACATGTAAAGCTGTTCCAGTATTCATCTTTCTTTTTCCACACAACTATTTCAGGTATTCCTTGCACCAACCACACATTTAAGTGCAGGAATAACATATGCATTAAGAAACAAAATGCAAAATGTGATGGGACTGTGGATTGTACTGATGGAAGTGATGAAAGCAGTTGCAGTAAGTCTTTCCTGTTTTTTTGTACTTTGAACATTTTCCATTTTAAAACCCTTTATTTCTTCCTGTTTTAGAGTACATATTACTCATGCAGCATGCAGTGATGTTTTACTTGGTGATAGTGGGATAGCGGTCAGCTATCAGTTTACGTCAGGTCTGATTGCAGTGTTTGTGGGAGGTGCAGTTTATAGCTATTGGAAGTTTCAGCTGTTATGCTTATTACAGCTAGGTTAAGGAGCAGAGAAGCTGGGGTAACTGCAGAATGAACTTGGCCAGCTGGTAAATGGTATTCTTACTGCTGCAGCAGAGTCAAGTGTTCCTGTTGGATTTGGAGTGTACTGAGACTGCAGGAGTGACACAGGTGCAGTGCATGTTGTTGGACCACTTGGTTTCTGAGGTATTAAATGACCACACTACACATATATAGCTATTATTGTAAACACACCATTTCCACTCTTTTTGCTGGCAGTAAGTTTGTAGGTGCTACTGAACTTAATTCCCACCAGAAGTACTCCTTTCAGGTCAGGATTAATAGTAGGAGAAATAGATGAAGGGGTGTCTGTTTCAGCATATTAATTGTGCTGCTTGTTAAGTCAGTGGATCCTCTGATATTCATAACACAAGAAAGACTGGAGCCAACTTGTGTGGCAGAGCTAGAAAAGAAACTTACCTTACCCATGCTAATACCTTTTTCATGGTGCCACCTCTCATTTTAGGAGCAGAGTATTGAATAAAGGAGTTTTCTGATTAAAGCAGGATAAGGAAATGAACTTCCAATAATGTTACTTTAAATGTTTTGTAGAGTACCTGCTTTAGCAAAGGAGCTGGAGTTGATGATCTCCTGAAGTCTCTTCCAACTCTTGCAGTTCTGTGATTATTTCATACCCTATGCAGGAAGCACTCTCATTAAAGGAAAGCACATGGGATGGAGACAATAACCTGAAACACCCCTTGCAGGTTGTGGCAGCAGCAAGAGTGGCAATCTCATCTCTCGGATTGTGGGCGGTACAAACACTAAGGAAGCCGAATGGCCCTGGCAGGTCAGCCTGCATTTTGTGGGAGCTGCGTACTGTGGGGCATCAGTGATATCAAAAGAATGGCTTGTATCTGCAGCTCACTGCTTTCAAGGGAGCAAGTAAGCAGTCTTTCCTCCTAACTCTGTCCCAGATATTGCTAGTGTCCTGAAACACCTTTAGCTTCCAGTTTGAACTGGACTGAAGGATGGTGTGCACTCCTTCTCCTGTCCCACTGCTGGGATAGGCTGTGCATTTTGAAGCATGTTATTGAAAATTTGGCATGTGTTACTGTTTCCAACCAGGCTGGCTGACCCCAGAGCATGGCGTGCTCACTTGGGGATGAGAATACAAGGCCGTGCAAAGTTTGTATCTGCAGTGAGAAGGATCATCGTCCACGAGTACTACAACAGCAGAAACTATGACTACGACATTGCATTGCTGCAGCTGAGCAAGCCATGGCCCGATACAATGAGCCATGTCATTCAGCCAATCTGTGTGCCTCCTTTCTCGCACAAAGTCCGCAGTGGTGACAAGTGCTGGATAACAGGTTGGGGCCAAAAGCAGGAAGTAGGTAAGTTTAATACCATCAGCTGCAGGTCTGTGTGCTTCTGCTTCTAAAATTCTAATGTTTTTAGTTTGCTCCCCTCTGGAAGTAGGTTCTGGTACATACATACCTTCATTTGCTCAGGAAAATTGGCTACCACTCCTGTGGATCTGGAATACCTGTGTGCTCCTGCTAGCTAAAACTTAAAGGAAGTTGCACTTTCTCTAAGTCATAAAGCATCATGTTTTCTGCTTTGTTACTCTTGGAGGTGCATTAACCTTCTTAAATTGACTTTTTGCTGCCTGCTGCAGGAGAATTAAACTAAGGCTTCCTGCCTTCAGCCTCTGCAGGCTGAACAGTCCTGAGGTGTTGACCTACCTGTGAGGCACCAGCTCATCCTTGGGGTGTGGTGTGATGAAATGGATGCACCACTGACAAAGTGGATGCCCTACATAACAGTGAGCTGCTCCTTGTCAGGGGAAGGTCTGGTCCTCTCACCACCTTGTCTCAGGCTGCTTCTACCTTGACAAAAATGCTGGTATCCTTTGTCCCTCTTTGTGGCCATCCAGTATCAGAAAGAAGAGCCAAGGGAAAGGATTTGGGGATGGTACACTGGCTGTGTGTACCATTGATTAAGCTCCATGGTGGTGACAACTCTAATTGCAAATCTTTCTTATTGTAGTCCAGATACCTTTACAAAGTCCTATTTTCTTTCCAAAGTAAAAGAAGGAACAAAGCAGGAAATCTTGAGGCATTTTACAAAAGATATTACCAAAGGCTTTTTGGTCAACCTTAGTGATTAGGCCATTGTATTTGGTGTTGTTGAAAGACCAAGATCACATTATATAGATGATATTTAGAAGCAGCTTTCCTTACTTTGATAGTTGGCTATTTGGAGTCTGGAATAGCCTGGAGTTCAAACATATGTGTGGTTGTTTTCTGGACTTCCTGGCTTTGCTTTCAATAGATGATTAATATGTTAAGCTCTTATGAATCATCTTCCTTACAATTTGTTTTCCAGATGATGAAGGTGCTGCAGTTCTTCAGAAAGCAGAGGTGGAAATTATTGACCAAACATTGTGTCATTCCACATATGGAATTATCACAGCTAGAATGTTTTGTGCAGGATTAATGTCTGGAAGAAGAGATGGGTGCAAAGTATGTACTTCAACACAACTCACACAGTTTATTTTGTCTCATTGTTGCATGGTGAGGCATAAGAACAGGCTGGCAAGTTGCCTTTTTTTTCTGAAACACAGCTATGTAAAAGAGCTATCAACCAGTCTGCAGTTTGGGTATTCTCAGAGATTTGCTGCTTTGTGGATGTGAATAGGATCGTGACGTTTCAGTTGCAAGCCTAGATCCAGAGAATTTGCTCACAGTATTGTGGTGAAGGTAGACTGTTTCTGATAAGAGGGTCTCTCAGCTGTAGAAGAAACTGAGAACTTACCTTAATTTTTTTTTTTTTTTTTTTTTTTTTTTTTTTGATGTATGACTACAGGGTTGTCAGATGAGATGCAGACATCTAGATATAAACTTTCAAATGCGTGATATTTCTGGCAGTGCTGTAAAATAAGCGGAGTTCTGAATTTTCATTTGTTATACTGGGTAAAGTTGCTGGTTTTTATGATGGTGATTTAGTATCTTCAAGATGTTCTAGATTTCCCTATATAGATGTATGACAGACCACAGTGGCTCTCATGGCAAGCAGTGTCTGAGGATTTTTTGCAGAATATCACGTACTATCTGTTTGTTAGCAGGTTGTGAGACCACTGACATCAAACCTCATTTCATTAACTGGAGAACTTGTTTCTTCACTCTTCTGCCCACTCAAGACAGAATCAGTGGAAGGCATAATTCAGAAGTCCTGGGGCTGTATTTCTACAAGGGAAAATGATGCCTCAGTGTGTTGGGCAGTTTTTAGAGCTGATAGAATTGCAGGGTTTGTGTTTCATGAAAATTACTGCTGCTCCAGTTTCTTGTTGTCCCAGTAATTAAAGAGAAGGTTTAATGTTTGTTTCTCTAAACTCAAAATGTTAATAGTCAAGGATGAAAGATGGATCTTCAAAGTTAAATATACAATAATTTTGTGAGACAATTCAAGATGATCGTGCTTTGGGTAGCAGGTAGCTTTACTGGTTTGCCTTCCAACCTGAATGTCCTATGGTCTTTTAAAAGTTAAAGCAAAAGAGTTCACTGATTCTAACATAAAATCTGCATGGAAAGAAAGCATCCCTTTGCAAACATTAATATCTTACCAACTCAGGTTTTGCTTTTGGAAATCCTCTTTTACATCCAACGATTTGGTAAAGCTCAATTAGCTAGTAGCTATTTCAGAGAAGTTATGTGTACAGCAGAGTTTTTCAGGAAAGTATAAAGTGGATTCAAGAGATTCTCCCCAAACTGTGGCACATCTTTTGCTTGAGCTGCTGTTCATATTTTTAGGCATTGTGTACCTCTAGTCTACTCACTTATGCCTACTATAGGACAGTAATTAGTTGTGGGTTTTGTTGTCAGTTCTTTTTTCTGGGCCTTTTTTTGTTGTTAAGAAAAAAGAAGTATTGATATATTTAATCTGTTTTATTTGCTTTTAATTTGAAAGAAGTGATATTGCACATTAAACACAATAATCACAGTTTTATTTAGAAAATGAAAGGCTTTGTATTTAGTGTCCTGAGGTGTGAAACCTCTAAATGGACATACATGTTCACTAACAGATTTGGGGTTTAGCTTTAAGCTTGTGACTGTGAAGTTAATTGTGAATTGGAAATATAGATCATAAAAAGTAGTATCCTAATACCTTTGAAGAGTGCCAGCCAGCTCTCTCTTCTGTGAAAGAGTAAACTTTGGTAGAACTGTGCTTCAAGAAGAGAAAGACAAAGCATGAAGTTTTTGACATAACTTCTAACATAAAGTTACAGTATGGGAAAACATAATGTTGGAATTATTCAAGAAATATATCTCCTTAATAAATGCATACAACTTGAATTTTTTTTTTTTTCCAGGGTGATTCTGGTGGACCATTGTCATGTCAAAGCAATGAAGATGGAAAATGGTTTTTGACTGGCATTGTTAGCTGGGGTTATGGATGTGGAAGACCGAATTTTCCCGGTGTCTACACAAGAGTGTCAAATCTTGCACCATGGATTTACAAATATGTGCCTTCAGTCATGTAACTTGAAAGCTATTTTGCTGGAATAAAACCTGTGCTGGATATCTTCATTAAAAAGCATGTTTGGCTAAAAGCTGTTAAGTGTGGGAATTTCTTTGCATGTCTCCCCACTGTCACAATGTTTGATTTTTGGAGCACACATATGGCAGTAACAAGCACCCTTTGTTCAAACCCTGGGGAAAAGAGAATCAGAGAAAGAGGTTGATCTTGAGATTATTCTATACAGATATCTGGGGACACAGGAGGAGATGTTGAAATGAGCACCAGGACCTTTTTGCTCTTTTTACATGGCACAAGTTATATGTATGTACAATAATCTATCAGGAAACTGAAGATACAGCTGACTGTCTGGTGACAGCTTAAGTTTCACTCATTTCCTCTCAGTTGTGCGTACAGTAGTTCAGAGTGACATGGCAGTCAGACAATAGCACTTAGTTTTCCTGCCTTCACTCTCAAAGAGAGAGCAAGTGAGTTTAATCCTCTCAAATTGCAGGACACTCATTTTTGGGGGTCAGCAGTTCTGCAGATAAGCATGGAACAAAGCATTAGCAATATACCTTTTCCAGCTTCTGTTTTAATTGTCTGCATTCTTTGAAACTACTAACTCTTTTGTTTCCTGCCTTATTTTCCCCCTAGTCAAGATTTTTTGTATATTATCCACCTGAGAATTTGAATTCTTTATCTTCAGGCTACCTTGACAAGATGAGTAAATATGATGGTGTTTGTTACTGCAATGGTCTTGCCCTTGTCCACATGAAACTGATGCTTCTACCCTCTGAGAGGTGTCTTGAATCATCACAGATTTGGGTTCTCTGAATGTGTATATTATAAACAAAACAATAGATACTTATTTCATTTTTGGAGATGATGAAAAAGAGATTTTATTCACTCTGAGCTCTTTCTAGGGCTTTCTTTTCCCTGAAGGAGAGGGCAAAGTGTCAGTCAGCCAGCAGTTTGTGCACATAGTGCAAGTAGACTTGGAGGAAAAGAAGAGGAGGATGTGAACGAAGCAGTCTGTCTACAGTTGTATTTTGCATTCCTGAGCTGTAAGTACTGCTTTCCAGTTAATCCCTTCTGTAGTCACCATGTGACCTGTATTTGACTTTGGTTGTTCCATTTTTGTTTTCTGGAGTAGAGTTTCCTTGGACCTGTTCTGTGTTATTGCTTTTATTTTCTTTCCTCCATCCAGCTTTGTTTTTTGCCATATACACATGAAGGTATCACATGTAGTAAGTAATTTCCCCACACAAATCCTCAATTTCTTCATTCATTTCTTCTATCTGCAGAACTCTCTGAAGTTATTGGCTTGTTGACTTGATACCATTTTTAAGTCTGAACAGGAAATACTCTAATTGCTTTGCAGTTATGTTTGTTCTGCTGCACAGGTTTAAGTCTATTGCATTTAAAACCAGAAAATTCAGGTGGTCTTTGGCATTGTGTGTTTTCTCTCTTTTATAAATATTTCTGTGGATTCTTTCAGGTGTTCTTTAGAAATTACACCATTTATTCTAGATCTGGGATTTTTTTTCACTGTAAATTGCTTGTGTGTCGGTTGCACTGTGGCGCTCTTGTACTTCTGAAAGAAGAGGGTGGGTATTCTGTTTTCAAATAATGGGATTCATGTCTTACTCTAGCAGTTAGGAAAACAAAGAGTTACAGTGATGGCAACTTTTCCTCCCCACCTTCTTTGCAGGTCAGCTGGCTCCAGCTTTCAGCAGTATGGTAAAGGTGAAATGAGAGAAGCCTGGTGTGCGAGCCGGTGAGCAGTACGCTATTGCTGGTTTATGTTTAAGGAATGAGGTTCATCTAGGATTTTGTTATTACGTTTCTCAGAAAGCACTTGTCAAGGTATCATGACACGGGCTTTCCCATCCAGACGGATTTCTGTGTACAGCATACCAGCTCCATACCACCCTGAGCAGGCTGGTGGGCAGGTAAGAGACAACAGTTGTGCTTTACATCAGGGGCACAGTAAACAATCTCTCTGGCATCTTCTGATTAGTATAGACCTCCGCTGATGTGTATTGATCTCTGCTCTTTATGTGCAATTGCTTCTAACTAAAGTGACAGCAGTACTTTCCCACACCCTGACATTTTATCATTTGAAGTGCAAAAAAGTGAAATGCATGGGTTTTGTGTGTGACGTAATGTGAAACACATTGTCTTAATCTATTAATTTGTATCTGATAAAAACTGAAAGAGCAAATATACTGAAAAATGATACAATAGGTCTCTTTGTGTTGCCTCACAAACTGATGCCGCCCTATGTCTTTCTTTAGGAAAATCCGTATATTCACTACTGCACATCCTACCGAAAGGGCTTGTGTCAGAAGTGTTATTTCATCAAATGGATGAGACTGTGTTTCTGGAGAAGATGGCTTCTAGGAATATTATCTCTAGTTTCTTTATCAGTTACAGTAATTGTGCTAATCCTTCACTGTTCGCTCTGTAAGTGTTATTCCCCAGGACTGTCTGGATGGGATGGTGGTTTTGAACTGCGTGAATGGTTAGTTTCAAAAGCTCTGTGCTAAGCAGTTAATGTGTGTGCAATCATTGAATTTCATTTCTCCTTAACATCCTTTCTAAACAACAAAATGCACAGAAATCAGTGGTGTTGATCGTTGTACAAGAAGGCATGTATTTTATTCCTAATTTTTGTCTCTGCTTATGAATACCGTCATTATTTGTTAACTTTCCCAATAGCCTTGATGAATTAGCAGTCTGCCCTCCAGTCACTTTTTCAAAGCAGAATGAGTTCCTAGTTTTTGTGTACTTTTTCTCCTCTCCAGGAGAAGAGCCCTGCAAAAAGAAGGAAGTTTGACAGCTACAGCATTACTGGTAGAAATGCTTATCTGAACCTGTACCTCTAGCAATGGAATTCAGATCTCTGGCTCTTAGTGTACTTTTCTCTTCAGGACTAATGTTTGCTGATGCCAAAGACAAATATATGCTTCTGCAAATGTCTTGTTCCAGAACCTTTTCCGAAATGTTATTAGATGTGCTGATTTTTGATGTCTTTTTCCTCAGCTTCAGCTTTCTCTTTAATATATATTGGTGGAAGTGTAGAAATTCCTAATCTGACATACACAAGTGATCTCAATGATCCCAGCTCCCAGCAATTCCTCCTGCAAGCAGAGGCAATCCAAAATTATGTAAGTCCCCACGTAGGTACAGCAATAATTTAATTATATTTATTGCAGAATCAAATTAAGATTGAGGAGGAGACTCCAGTCTGAGTCACAATTTTGTGTTTGTTTTTTTGTTTTGTTTTGTTTTGTTTTTTTGGTTTTTGGTTTTTTTTTTCTGAATAATGAATTTAAAACACGTCTTGTGGAGTTGTATGGCTTTAAGAATACAGTTACACAGCTGTGTCTTTCTCTCTTACCATAAAGACAGCATTTCTGAGGGCTTTATGATTATGGACAAATTGTTATGCTTGAAGGAGTTTGTTCTTTTGTTTTGCTTTTATGTACTTGAAACTTCTTCCTTGCTACACATTTTCTCTTTGAGCTGCTTCTGTTTGTTTTTAATTCTAGCTCGCATTGAATGCATAGCTGTTTTGGTTTGCTCTTCTGTTCTCCCCGAAACACTGCTTGCTTTCTTGTGCTGCTGATGTGGGTTCATGTTTTTGAGATCAGTAGTTTCTCTACTTGCAAACAGAAGCTTCAAACACAAAGTAACTCTCTGTTAGCCCCTATTTGCCCCAGAGGGCTAATTGTGTGTCCAAGCTGCTTTGTGCATAACCAATACATTTTGCTTACATCTAGATTACATGACAGAAACTTGCCACAACTTCTAGGTAACTAAAATATGTGAAGTCTTATAGCAAAATATGAGCTGGCTTGATAAAAGCTTATTTTTGATGGTTCAATACTAAGAGCTTTCTCAGTGTTCTTATAAAGGTGATCAATTTGAATGTGAATGTGTGCGTCTTTATGATCCCTGTCTGAGACATTTGTTGAAATTGTTTGATTGTGTCTATCATGTGTAGGGGGTTTTGGAAGGGAAAAAAAATTAAGGTAAATAATTCCCAATGTAAGACTCATTATTGACACTAAAATATAACATTTCAGAGTTACTTTCACAATTTATCTTTACTTGTCAGCTCACAGAATCATATGAGTGTTCCACCTTGGGAAAGTATTATTTGAAGTCTATCGTGGCTGCTTTCAGGTGGGTACTTTTCCAGCATGTAGTTTAAATATGAGATCTTCAATTGTGTTAGTGTCGTCCTTTTGGTAGATTTTACATTTGTTACTTAGGGATAAAGTGCTATGATACTGGGATAATATGCTTCATGACAGGAAATGAAGACAAGAGAAAAATGTGAACTAAGAACTAAGCACTAAGATAAGTGTGATCTCAGATTGGTTAGAGAAATGAAACCTGACTAATGGTGCCTTTGCTCTGTAAATCTGTTCATCTACTTCTGTTTATTAGCATCATAGTCCAGCATGATTTTTTTTCATGCGTTGCTAATTCAGGTTTTCTGTATTCAAATGAAGCTCCTTTTTAGCCTTTCAAAAACAAAATTTAAAAGCATAACGTTGGGCAAGGAGCTCTATTTATGTTCCTTCTGAGAAATGTAAATGCTTTGAGCAGATGGCTGCTACTGTGCCAGGTTTCTGAGAGCTGGAAGGTTGGTCCATCAGTAGTTTTGAAAGGATGGTTGTGATGGACTGTCTCTTTGAATCACTGAAAAAGTACTTTCTGTATCTCTACACACATCATTTATATTTACAAGAATTGTGTGAAATGTATCAAAGCACGGGCATAAAATTATATTGTTGTGTGGTAAGAAGCCTTAGTTAAGAAATATTAAGGCAAATGTATCTAGAACTGGAATACAAGCTTTAAGGTGTATATCATTTACAGCAGGTATGAAAACATCCGATTCCATAGAATTATTTGGAAGATTTTCTGCAAGGAGAATATTTTTGATTGTGTATTAATGTTCAAACTGCTTTTTCTCAGTTTTTCTAATGCAAGTGTGTGTGTATAGACATGTATATACAAATCAGTTGCTGAATGAGAAAGCATTTTACCATCATGTTCAGCTGTAGTTCTTTGCATGGCAGTTCAACTGTCTATCAAACTAATGCAAGACAGAAATACAATGGAAATCACATTCAAAATACTATCTAGAGTGTACTTATGACACTGATGCTTTTTCCTTTACACAGTGAAGGAGAGAATGGACTTCGAGCTTACTACTGGAATACATTCTGGGCACCACAGCATATTACTGATTCTCTTAAAAAGTTAATCCCATTGGAACAAAAAGAAATGAGCAGTAAACAAATGCCTCACGTGTTTGGTACTTCTGGGGAAGGAGACTTTGATCTTGTTACAATGGAGCTTTTTGGTAACAATGTACCTGTCATTTAATATCTATTCTGTCAGTTTTTCTTTCTCTGGTTTTGGTCGTTGGATCGTGTAATTGATAGTTACTAAATTTCAGTTTCAGATTCTACAGAATATGATGTGATGCTAAAATCAGGTAATTATTCTTCAGTTCCATATTATTCATATTTCTTGTGGGGAAAAAGGAAGAAGCAACAGAAAAATAAAAAACCTGTGCTAGGGAAATGGAAGTTTCTCAGTTATCCTTGTATCTGTGGGGCTTACGAGTCAAACTAAACTAGAGATCTTTGCTGGCTTGAAAGCACCTTTTACTGGTTTTATTATGATCTTCTGAGTAGCATAGCTGAAATTGAATACTCTGCCTTAAATTGAATTGAGCTGTGTGTCCTTGGCATCTTCAAAAAAAAAAGCTACTGCATATAGCTAAACAGAGTTTTGTTTTCCTTGTGACTGGTTTATTCGTAGTTAGTGATCACTCAAATACTGTAGAACTTCAGTTGGCTCTTCCCAGTGTTTTGATACCATGTATGTCTCAAGATTGGTTTCCTGTACTTAGTGTTCTCATTGCATGAAGATAGGCCAATAAATGGCAAAGGAAGTGGCAGGTTTCTGGCAGGTTATAGCTGCTACAGATGAGTCCCCTGCTGCTTGCTGATTGTTCAGTGAGCCAGTGGTGATGGTGAAGCTCTGTGCTTTGTTGTCCAGAGCAGAAGGAGGTGATGCAGTCTGGAAGGGAAAGGGGTAGATTTGTGAAAATAAGTCAAGAGGAGATTAAAATAATCAAGAAATGCAGGTAGGTGTTTATTGCCACCACTTCCGAAATTTTCACCGATTATTTCTTTTTCAGCTTCAGTTTTTCAGCTACTAATATAGATTCTTTTATACAGTGGTATCCTTTGACCTGTATGCAAAGCCAGGTAACAACAGAACTCTAACTCTGATGAATCCGAAGAAGTCTTTTTATCAATGGAGGTTGCGAGTTCCTTCTAACTGTGTGGTGAGACTGGTAGTTACCTCTTTACATGTTGTCGCTTCAGAGAGCTGTGCATCACATCGCTTATCTGCATATGATTTCCTTCTTCCTCTGCAGAACAAGATTATTACAAGGTATGTCAGTATAGGGCAAAAGAGATTCATGAGATGTAGAGAAGCTCTCTGAAACTGCTGAGTATGAAATTGATCTTGATCGGGCTTCCAAAATGTAAGAGATTCCAAATACAACTTAATTAAAATTCTTGTATAAAATGTATGATAAAAAGGTCTTTCATATTATCCAACCTATGATCATTTATAAATTTCAGTGGGTTTAATTTTACATTATGAATCATTTTTTTACTATGTGGGAGTTCATAAAATTGCTGACACAAAGATACAGACTTCATTTTTTTTTTTTTTTTTTTTTTTTTTTAGAGTATTGTATTTTATTAATTGTAGAAAATGCCTATTTTATAGTAGTTCATTCACAGTCAAACCTCTGTTCATAACATGTTTACATCTATGGAAGGCTTCATCTCCCGAGTCACTTTGAAGTCCACTTGCATAAATGAGATGAAACATTATTGTAATTTTCAGCAGCCACACTAATCCTAATTTTCCTGAGTCAAATTTTGTGTGGACGTGTGAACATGAACAAAAGAGTCTAACAAATAATTTTAGAATAGTCTCAAGGACAAAAAAAAACAAACCAAAAAACAGACAGACCTATTAGGTAGAGAGGTAGATGTTAGGTGCGCATGCAGATTCAGTTAGTAGTGTCTGAAATGTATTTACTTCGTCGTGCTTTCAGTTTCTTGAAATGAGGAGATTGTCCTTTTCAGCTTTTTAAACAGAATTTTGTCTCTGTTCCTAAGCAACGAGACAATAGACCTCATAATTGTTGGTGGATTGTCAGAAGGCCAGGTTTATATAGTCTAATTCCTTCTGTAATTAATCAAACTCTTATTGTCTCCTAATCAATGGCACCGTACATAGCTAGCACAGCATGGAGAATCCCATGCCTGATGCTGGGCTGCATATGCTCTACTGCTGACTATGGGTTATTTCCTAAATGGTTTCTCTATTGTGTGGTGGCTCAGCTTATTGCGATCCAGATATGGATAGTCACCCATATGCATGAAAGCACCAAGAAGCTAGCAAAACCCACAAATGTAGGATGCAACATGTTTAGAAAGCACTGGTGCAGTAAGTCATAAGTATAATATCAAGAATATGTACATGTGCTGATGTCTATCAAAGCAGCAGAGAAAAGAATGTGATTGAAGTGGTGTTGAATGCTCTTAGGATATCTACAAACAAACCAATTTTCTTGATTACTTCTATTACCAAACTTGCAAATGTCCCTTTTTACTTATGCCTATTAGTTTTCTACTTGAAATTTTTCACACACATGGAATTGTAAATTAATGAAGTGAAATACTAAATACACTGTAGATTTAAAAATACAATAAATAATTTAGAGATCCATTAAATATCATCTCATGTTACAAGGAACAGTAAGTATTCAGGCTTCAGGATATAACTGAATTCAATTATTTAAATTAAAGAAGAATAAAAGGAAATAATTGCCACAGATGGAGCTCTAAGTCTATTATAAAAGCTCTTGGGATGTGAAATCAAATTGAATGCTAAAAGGCTGAAGATACCTTGGGCTCATTACCTGTTGCAAAGATGCTGTGCTACACTGCTGATCTGAGCACTTTTTGGCTTTTTCATCACTACCCATTACTTCTCAGTATTACAACTGCTACTGAAATAACCTCATCTGGTACTGCCTTTCTGATATTTCTACAGGTCTCAAAAGTCCAGCACACCTGTTAGGCAAGAATATCTGTGATGCTTATTCTAAGTTGCTTAGCAATGATGCAAGGAAATTAGCATCTTGTGTAGTATCAATGAGGTGGAACAACTAAGGGAAAACGGTAGCCAGGGAAATACTGCTGAAACAGCTGATTGGATCAGTGTCATTTCCGCCCAGTCACTCAAAAAAGGGGACTGGACTGTGGGAAACTTTCTATGCAATCTTTTCTATATTTCAGGTGGTGTGGCTCTGGAGCCTGGAATCCTCCAGTTATACGTTTAACTTCATCGAGTAATGTCATGTTACTTACCTTCTCACTGGACCACAGAGAAGAAAGGAATATACTAAAAGCTCACTTTCAAGCAATTCCTAAAATTGGTAAGTGACTAACGTAATCAAATGTGTAATGCAAGCACATTTATTGCTCGTTACCTCTAAAACCAGTGCTACTTCTTGAATGTATGTGGGGGGCGAGGGAACGCTCACACCTAAGTCAGTGAATTGTCCTTCTGATCCATTTAAAACAAATATCTGAGAATTGAACAAAGAATAAAATCATAGAATATCCTGAGTTGGAAGGGACCTCAAAGATCATGGAGTCCAGCTCCTGGCTACACACAACAACACCTAAATGGTGTCTGAACGCTCTTCAAACTCCACCACCTTGAGGTCATGTCCACTGCCCTGGGCAGCCTGTTCCAGGCCCCACCGCCCTCTGGTGCAGACCCTGTCCCTGACCCCCATCTGCCCCTCCTCTGGCATAGCTCCATGCTGTTCTCTTGGGTCCTGTGGCTGTCATAGAGAGCAGAGCTCAGAGCTGCCCCTCTGCTCCCTGTGAGGGGCTGCAGTCCACCATGAGATGTCTCTTCAGCATCCTCTGCTCTGGGCCAATTTATGGGATGTCAGATGCTTCTCATATGCATTGCCCTCAGGATCCTCCATGATCTTTCTAACCCTCCTGTGAATACTCTATAATAATGTTATGCCCTGCTTACATTGTGGCACCCAAAGCTGCACCCAGTGCAGCAGATGAGGCCACACAATACAGAGCAGGACAACCCCTCCCCTGGTCCATTGGTAGCACTGGGCCTGATGCACCTCAGGTTATGGATGGTACTATGGGCTGCCAGGGCTTGCTGCTGCCTTGCCTTCAACTTTCCATCACCCAGAACCCCATGTCTCTATTCCAGGATAGAGACTCTCCATTTTAACCCAGCTTAGATAACTGTGCTCTTTACTGTTATAATTCTCCTCCAGCGTGTGGTGGTCATTACATTTCCTGGAATGGAAGTCTGAGTTCTCCTTACTACCCAAGTTACTACCCACCAAACATTGACTGCAGCTGGATCATCCGAGTAAGTTGTGGGAAGTATTCTGAGTTGTGGTGACTTTGCTTTATGTTACGTAGACATAAGACTGGGAGAAATGTCTTTTGATGTTGGTGAAATGAAGGAATAACATAATAAGACTACTGCGCCTGATTTCTCAGGCACCTCATTGTCTTCTTCTCATGCACAAGTACCAGCTGTGGAAGAGAAGGATTTCCAGCTTCCAAAAGATTGAGTGTTGTGCATGACTGAAATAAAATGGTGGACAAGATGACAATTCCTAACAGCTGGAATAAACTACTCGTATTCTGGGCTTTATTTCCGTATCAGAAAGACAAAAAAAATGTTTATGTAAATCCATGTCTCAAACAGTGCGCGGTACACTATTTCCTTGAGCTATGCAGCAGAACCTTCTTAAATTTCTTATTTGACCTTCTAAGAACACGTGGTAGTGCAAACATATTGTGAACATCAGATATGGTGTTTTCTGCTTGCTGCAGAAAGCTTACATTTCTTATCTAGCACAATCTGGCTAAAGGAGGGGCTAAAAATGTTTCTATAGATGTTCAAAGTAGAAAAAAAATTGTTTATTTAAAGGTCCTGGTGTGAATCATAAAAAATATCATATTTTCAATCCATTGTAAAACATGATTCACATACTATGTCAGAAGCAGGCTTTTTTGTTTTGTGGTTCTGATGCAGATGGTCGAGGTACTGACGCGGGGTGGGGTGCTTCTGGACCCTATTCTCACCAACAAGAAGGAATCTGAAATGGTTTCGACCGGTTCCAACCAGTTCCGACTGGTCTAAATTGGTCCAAACCGGTTTTCACTGGTACAAACCAGTTTTGGCTGGTCCAAACCGGTTCCAACTGGTCTAAATTGGTCCAATCCAGTTTCGACAGGTCCAAACTAGTTTCAACCGGTTGTAACCAGTTCAAACTGGTTTCGACAGGTCCAAACCGGTTTCAACCGGTTCAAACCGGTTCCGACAGCTCTAAGCCAGTTCAAACTGGTTTTGACCGGTTCAAACCGGTTTCCGACTGGTCCAAGCCGGTTTTGACCGGTTCCGACTGGTCCAAACCGGTTTTGACCGGTTCCGACTGGTCCAAACCGGTTTTGACCGGTTCAAACAGGTTTTGACTGGTCCAAACAGGTTTCGACCGGTTCAAACCGGTTCAAACCGGTTTCGACCAGTCCAAACTGGTTTCGACTGGTCCAAACCAATTTTGTCTGGTCCAAACCGGTTTCGACCGGTTCAAACTGGTTTTGACTGGTCCAGACTGGTTCTGACCAGTCCAAACCGGTTCCGACTGGTCTAAATTGGTCCAATCCAGTTTCGACTGGTCCAAACCAGTTTCGACCGGTTGTAACCAGTTCAAACTGGTTTCGACTGGTCCCTGTAACTAAGAAGTCGGGAAAAGGTGTCAGGAGACCTGCGTGGATGAGTAAGGAACTCACGTGCAAGCTCTGCAGAAAGAAGAAAGTACACGGTATGTGGAAAAAGGGTCTGGCCACTTGGGAACAATATAAGAATGTAGTCAGGGACTGCAGAGATGCGACCAGAAAGGCTAAAGCCCACCTGGAGCTGAATCTAGCTAAGGAGATAAAGGATAATAAAAAAGGCTTTTTAAAGTACGTTAACAACAAAAGGAAGGCTAGGGAGAATGTGGGCCCCATACTAAGTGAGGGGGGTGTTCTGGTAACGGGGGATGCTGAGAAGGCGGAAATACTGAACGCCTTCTTTGCCTCTGTCTTAGTGAAAGGGCTCTCCCCCAGGAATCCCAGACCCTGGTGATTGATGAGAGAATCTGGGGAATGGGAGATTTCCCTTTAGTCAGGGAGGAGGTGGTCCGTGAGTGCTTAGGAAACACTGATGTCCATAAATCCATGGGACCTGATGGGGTGCACCCACGGGTGCTGAGAGAGCTGGCAGAGGTTATTGCTAAGCCGCTCTCTGTAATTTTTCAGAGGTCTTGGAGAACTGGGGAGGTGCCTGAAGACTGGAGGATGGACAATGTCACCCCGGTCTTCAAAAAGGGCAAGAAGGATGACCCGGGTAATTATAGGCCAGTCAGCCTCACCTCTGTCCCAGGGAAGGTGATGGAGCAGCTTGTGCTGGATGCCATCTCCAGGCAACTGGGAGTAAAGGAGGTTATCAGGAGTACTCAGCATGGGTTCACCAAGGGGAGGTCGTGCTCGACCAACCTGGTGGCCTTTTATGAAGATGTCACTAGCTGGGTGGACGGGGGGAGAGCGGTAGATGTAGCCTACTTTGATTTCAGTAAGGCTTTTGATACGGTCCCCCATGACATCCTTATAACAAAGCTGAGCAAGTATGGGATAGATGAGTGGACAGTGAAGTGGATCGAGAATTGGCTGACTGGCAGAGTGCAGAGGGTTGTCGTTGGCGGTGCAGTGTCCGGCTGGAGGCCTGTGACTAGCGGCGTCCCCCAGGGGGTCTGTACTGGGTCCAGTCTTGTTCAACATCTTCATCAACGACCTTGATGAGGGGATAGTGACCACCCTCAGCAAGTTTGCTGATGACACGAAGCTGGGAGGATTGGCTGACACACCCGAAGGCTGTGCTGCCATTCAGAGAGATCTGGACAGGCTGGAGTGCTGGGCAGTAAGAAACCAGATGAGGTTTAACAAAAGCAAGTGTAGAGTCTTGCATCTAGGTAGAAATAATTGCATACACCAGCACAGGCTGGGGGAAGACCTGCTGGAGAGGAGCTCTGCTGAGAGGGACCTGGGCGTCCTGGTGGACGACAGGTTGGCCATGAGCCAGCAGTGAGCCCTTGTAGCCAAAAAGGCCAATGGCATACTGGGGTGCATTAAAAAGAGCGTGGCCAGCAGGTCGAGGGAGGTGATCCTCTCCCTCTACTCTGCCCTGGTGAGGCCTTATCTGGAATACTGTGTCCAGTTCTGGGCTCCCCAGTACAAAAAAGACAGGGATCTCTTGGAAAGAGTCCAGCGGAGGGCCACAAAGATGGTGAAGGGCCTGGAGCATCTCCCCTACGAGGAGAGACTTAGGGAACTGGGTCTGTTTAGCCTTGAGAAAAGAAGGCTGAGAGGGGACTTGATCCAGGTTTATAAATACCTGAAGTGTGGGAGCCATAGTGGCGAGGCTGGTCTGTTTTCAGTAGTGCGTGGGGACAGGACTAGGGGAAATGGGCTGAAACTTCAGCATAGGAAGTTCCGCACGAATGTGCGCAAGAACTTCTTTACGGTGAGGGTGACGGAGCACTGGGACAGGCTGCCCAGGGAGGTGGTGGAGTCTCCTTCTCTGGAGATATTCAAGACCCGCCTGGACGCCTACCTGTGCAACGTGTTGTAGGGAGCCTGCTTTGGCAGGGGGGTAGGACTCGATGATCTCTAGAGGTCCCTTCCAACCCCTACAATTCTGTGATTCTGTGAAAACGGTTTCGACTGGTTCAAACCGGTTTCGACTGGTCCGAAATGGTTTCAACTGGTTCAAACCGGTTCCGACTTGTCCGAACCGGTTTCAACCAGTTCAAACCAGTTCCGACCGGTCTGATCCGGTTCAAACTGGTTTCGACTTGTCCAAAACAATTTCGACCGGTTCGACCGGTCCAAACCGGTTTTGACTGGTCCAAACCGGTTCCGACTGGTCTAAACCGGTCCAAACAGGTTTTGACCGGTCCAATCTGGTTTTGACCGGTTCAAACCGGTTTCAATTGGTCCGAACCGGTTTTGACCGGTTTGAACTAGTTCACACCGGTTTCGACTGGTCCAGACTGGTTTTGCAAGTTCAAACCAGTCCAAACCAGTCCAAGCCGGTTTTGACCGGTACAAACCGATTTAGACCAGTTCAAACCGGTTCCGACCGGTCCAAACCTGTTCCGACTGGTCTAAATTGGTCCAATCCAGTTTCGACCGGTCCAAACCAGTTTCGACCGGTTGTAACCAGTTCAAACTGGTTTCGACAGGTCCAAACCAGTTTTGACTGGTTCAAACCGGTTCAAACCGGTTTCGACTGGTCCAAACCAATTTCGTCTGGTCCAAACCGGTTTCGTCTGGTCCAAACCGGTTTCGACCGGTTCAAACTGGTTTTGACTGGTCCAGACTGGTTCTGACCAGTCCAAACCGGTTCCAACTGGTCTAAATTGGTCCAATCCAGTTTCGACTGGTCCAAACCAGTTTCGACCGGTTGTAACCAGTTCAAACTGGTTTCGACTGGTCCAAACCAGTTTCGACCGGTTCAAACCGGTTCAAACCGGTTTCGACCAGTCCAAACCAATTTCGTCTGGTCCAAACCTGTTTCGACCGGTTCAAACTGGTTTTGACTGGTCCAGACTGGTTCTGACCAGTCCAAACCGGTTCCGACTGGTCTAAATTCGTCCAAACCAGTTTCGACCGGTTCTGACCGGTTCAAACCGGTTTCGACTGGTCCCTGTAACTAAGAAGTCGGGGAAAGGTGTCAGGAGACCTGCGTGGATGAGTAAGGAACTCACGTGCAAGCTCCGCAGAAAGAAGAAAGTACACGGTATGTGGAAAAAGGGTCTGGCCACTTGGGAACAATATAAGAATGTAGTCAGGGACTGCAGAGATGCGACCAGAAAGGCTAAAGCCCACCTGGAGCTGAATCTAGCTAAGGAGATAAAGGATAATAAAAAAGGCTTTTTAAAGTACGTTAACAACAAAAGGAAGGCTAGGGAGAATGTGGGCCCCATACTAAGTGAGGGGGGTGTTCTGGTAACGGGGGATGCTGAGAAGGCGGAAATACTGAACGCCTTCTTTGCCTCTGTCTTAGTGAAAGGGCTCTCCCCCAGGAATCCCAGACCCTGGTGATTGATGAGAGAATCTGGGGAATGGGAGATTTCCCTTTAGTCAGGGAGGAGGTGGTCCGTGAGTGCTTAGGAAACACTGATGTCCATAAATCCATGGGACCTGATGGGGTGCACCCACGGGTGCTGAGAGAGCTGGCAGAGGTTATTGCTAAGCCGCTCTCTGTAATTTTTCAGAGGTCTTGGAGAACTGGGGAGGTGCCTGAAGACTGGAGGATGGACAATGTCACCCCGGTCTTCAAAAAGGGCAAGAAGGATGACCCGGGTAATTATAGGCCAGTCAGCCTCACCTCTGTCCCAGGGAAGGTGATGGAGCAGCTTGTGCTGGATGCCATCTCCAGGCAACTGGGAGTAAAGGAGGTTATCAGGAGTACTCAGCATGGGTTCACCAAGGGGAGGTCGTGCTCGACCAACCTGGTGGCCTTTTATGAAGATGTCACTAGCTGGGTGGACGGGGGGAGAGCGGTAGATGTAGTCTACTTTGATTTCAGTAAGGCTTTTGATACGGTCCCCCATGACATCCTTATAACAAAGCTGAGCAAGTATGGGATAGATGAGTGGACAGTGAAGTGGATCGAGAATTGGCTGACTGGCAGAGTGCAGAGGGTTGTCGTTGGCGGTGCGGTGTCCGGCTGGAGGCCTGTGACTAGCGGCGTCCCCCAGGGGGTCTGTACTGGGTCCAGTCTTGTTCAACATCTTCATCAACGACCTTGATGAGGGGATAGTGACCACCCTCAGCAAGTTTGCTGATGACACGAAGCTGGGAGGATTGGCTGACACACCCGAAGGCTGTGCTGCCATTCAGAGAGATCTGGACAGGCTGGAGTGCTGGGCAGTAAGAAACCAGATGAGGTTTAACAAAAGCAAGTGTAGAGTCTTGCATCTAGGTAGAAATAATTGCATACACCAGTACAGGCTGGGGGAAGACCTGCTGGAGAGGAGCTCTGCTGAGAGGGACCTGGGCGTCCTGGTGGACGACAGGTTGGCCATGAGCCAGCAGTGAGCCCTTGTAGCCAAAAAGGCCAATGGCATACTGGGGTGCATTAAAAAGAGCGTGGCCAGCAGGTCGAGGGAGGTGATCCTCTCCCTCTACTCTGCCCTGGTGAGGCCTTATCTGGAATACTGTGTCCAGTTCTGGGCTCCCCAGTACAAAAAAGACAGGGATCTCTTGGAAAGAGTCCAGCGGAGGGCCACAAAGATGGTGAAGGGCCTGGAGCATCTCCCCTACGAGGAGAGACTTAGGGAACTGGGTCTGTTTAGCCTTGAGAAAAGAAGGCTGAGAGGGGACTTGATCCAGGTTTATAAATACCTGAAGTGTGGGAGCCATAGTGGCGAGGCTGGTCTGTTTTCAGTAGTGCGTGGGGACAGGACTAGGGGAAATGGGCTGAAACTTCAGCATAGGAAGTTCTGCACGAATGTGCGCAAGAACTTCTTTACGGTGAGGGTGACGGAGCACTGGGACAGGCTGCCCAGGGAGGTGGTGGAGTCTCCTTCTCTGGAGATATTCAAGACCCGCCTGGACGCCTACCTGTGCAACGTGTTGTAGGGAGCCTGCTTTGGCAGGGGGGTTGGACTCGATGATCTCTAGAGGTCCCTTCCAACCCCTACAATTCTGTGATTCTGTGAAAACGGTTTCGACTGGTTCAAACCGGTTTCGACTGGTCCGAAATGGTTTCAACTGGTTCAAACCGGTTCCGACTGGTCCGAACCGGTTTCAACCAGTTCAAACCAGTTCCGACCGGTCTGATCCGGTTCAAACTGGTTTCGACTTGTCCAAAACAATTTCGACCGGTTCGACCGGTCCAAACCGGTTTTGACTGGTCCAAACCGGTTCCGACTGGTCTAAACCGGTCCAAACAGGTTTTGACCGGTCCAATCTGGTTTTGACCGGTTCAAACCGGTTTCAATTGGTCCGAACCGGTTTCGACCGGTTTGAACTAGTTCACACCGGTTTCGACTGGTCCAGACTGGTTTTGTCCAGTTCAAACCAGTCCAAGCCGGTTTTGACCGGTACAAACCGATTTAGACCAGTTCAAACCGGTTCCGACCGGTCCAAACCTGTTCCGACTGGTCTAAATTGGTCCAATCCAGTTTCGACCGGTCCAAACCAGTTTCGACCGGTTGTAACCAGTTCAAACTGGTTTCGACTGGTCCAAACCAGTTTTGACTGGTTCAAACCGGTTCAAACCGGTTTCGACCAGTCCAAACCAATTTCGTCTGGTCCAAACCGGTTTCGACCGGTTCAAACTGGTTTTGACTGGTCCAGACTGGTTCTGACCAGTCCAAACCGGTTCCAACTGGTCTAAATTGGTCCAATCCAGTTTCGACTGGTCCAAACCAGTTTCGACCGGTTGTAACCAGTTCAAACTGGTTTCGACTGGTCCAAACCAGTTTTGACTGGTTCAAACCGGTTTCGACCAGTCCAAACCAATTTCGTCTGGTCCAAACCGGTTTCGACCGGTTCAAACTGGTTTTGACTGGTCCAGACTGGTTCTGACCAGTCCAAACCGGTTCCGACTGGTCTAAATTGGTCCAAACCAGTTTCGACCGGTTCTGACCGGTTCAAACCGGTTTCGACTGGTCCCTGTAACTAAGAAGTCGGGGAAAGGTGTCAGGAGACCTGCGTGGATGAGTAAGGAACTCACGTGCAAGCTCCGCAGAAAGAAGAAAGTACACGGTATGTGGAAAAAGGGTCTGGCCACTTGGGAACAATATAAGAATGTAGTCAGGGACTGCAGAGATGCGACCAGAAAGGCTAAAGCCCACCTGGAGCTGAATCTAGCTAAGGAGATAAAGGATAATAAAAAAGGCTTTTTAAAGTACGTTAACAACAAAAGGAAGGCTAGGGAGAATGTGGGCCCCATACTAAGTGAGGGGGGTGTTCTGGTAACGGGGGATGCTGAGAAGGCGGAAATACTGAACGCCTTCTTTGCCTCTGTCTTAGTGAAAGGGCTCTCCCCCAGGAATCCCAGACCCTGGTGATTGATGAGAGAATCTGGGGAATGGGAGATTTCCCTTTAGTCAGGGAGGAGGTGGTCCGTGAGTGCTTAGGAAACACTGATGTCCATAAATCCATGGGACCTGATGGGGTGCACCCACGGGTGCTGAGAGAGCTGGCAGAGGTTATTGCTAAGCCGCTCTCTGTAATTTTTCAGAGGTCTTGGAGAACTGGGGAGGTGCCTGAAGACTGGAGGATGGACAATGTCACCCCGGTCTTCAAAAAGGGCAAGAAGGATGACCCGGGTAATTATAGGCCAGTCAGCCTCACCTCTGTCCCAGGGAAGGTGATGGAGCAGCTTGTGCTGGATGCCATCTCCAGGCAACTGGGAGTAAAGGAGGTTATCAGGAGTACTCAGCATGGGTTCACCAAGGGGAGGTCGTGCTCGACCAACCTGGTGGCCTTTTATGAAGATGTCACTAGCTGGGTGGACGGGGGGAGAGCGGTAGATGTAGTCTACTTTGATTTCAGTAAGGCTTTTGATACGGTCCCCCATGACATCCTTATAACAAAGCTGAGCAAGTATGGGATAGATGAGTGGACAGTGAAGTGGATCGAGAATTGGCTGACTGGCAGAGTGCAGAGGGTTGTCGTTGGCGGTGCGGTGTCCGGCTGGAGGCCTGTGACTAGCGGCGTCCCCCAGGGGGTCTGTACTGGGTCCAGTTTTGTTCAACATCTTCATCAACGACCTTGATGAGGGGATAGTGACCACCCTCAGCAAGTTTGCTGATGACACGAAGCTGGGAGGATTGGCTGACACACCCGAAGGCTGTGCTGCCATTCAGAGAGATCTGGACAGGCTGGAGTGCTGGGCAGTAAGAAACCAGATGAGGTTTAACAAAAGCAAGTGTAGAGTCTTGCATCTAGGTAGAAATAATTGCATACACCAGTACAGGCTGGGGGAAGACCTGCTGGAGAGGAGCTCTGCTGAGAGGGACCTGGGCGTCCTGGTGGACGACAGGTTGGCCATGAGCCAGCAGTGAGCCCTTGTAGCCAAAAAGGCCAATGGCATACTGGGGTGCATTAAAAAGAGCGTGGCCAGCAGGTCGAGGGAGGTGATCCTCTCCCTCTACTCTGCCCTGGTGAGGCCTTATCTGGAATACTGTGTCCAGTTCTGGGCTCCCCAGTACAAAAAAGACAGGGATCTCTTGGAAAGAGTCCAGCGGAGGGCCACAAAGATGGTGAAGGGCCTGGAGCATCTCCCCTACGAGGAGAGACTTAGGGAACTGGGTCTGTTTAGCCTTGAGAAAAGAAGGCTGAGAGGGGACTTGATCCAGGTTTATAAATACCTGAAGTGTGGGAGCCATAGTGGCGAGGCTGGTCTGTTTTCAGTAGTGCGTGGGGACAGGACTAGGGGAAATGGGCTGAAACTTCAGCATAGGAAGTTCTGCACGAATGTGCGCAAGAACTTCTTTACGGTGAGGGTGACGGAGCACTGGGACAGGCTGCCCAGGGAGGTGGTGGAGTCTCCTTCTCTGGAGATATTCAAGACCCGCCTGGACGCCTACCTGTGCAACGTGTTGTAGGGAGCCTGCTTTGGCAGGGGGGTTGGACTCGATGATCTCTAGAGGTCCCTTCCAACCCCTACAATTCTGTGATTCTGTGAAAACGGTTTCGACTGGTTCAAACCGGTTTCGACTGGTCCGAAATGGTTTCAACTGGTTCAAGCCGGTTCCGACTGGTCCGAACCGGTTTCAACCAGTTCAAACCAGTTCCGACCGGTCTGATCCGGTTCAAACTGGTTTCGACTTGTCCAAAACAATTTCGACCGGTTCGACCGGTCCAAACCGGTTTTGACTGGTCCAAACCGGTTCCGACTGGTCTAAACCGGTCCAAACAGGTTTTGACCGGTCCAATCTGGTTTTGACCGGTTCAAACCGGTTTCAATTGGTCCGAACCGGTTTCGACCGGTTTGAACTAGTTCACACCGGTTTCGACTGGTCCAGACTGGTTTTGTCCAGTTCAAACCAGTCCAAGCCGGTTTTGACCGGTACAAACCGATTTAGACCAGTTCAAACCGGTTCCGACCGGTCCAAACCTGTTCCGACTGGTCTAAATTGGTCCAATCCAGTTTCGACCGGTCCAAACCAGTTTCGACCGGTTGTAACCAGTTCAAACTGGTTTCGACTGGTCCAAACCAGTTTTGACTGGTTCAAACCGGTTCAAACCGGTTTCGACCAGTCCAAACCAATTTCGTCTGGTCCAAACCGGTTTCGTCTGGTCCAAACCGGTTTCGACCGGTTCAAACTGGTTTTGACTGGTCCAGACTGGTTCTGACCAGTCCAAACCGGTTCCAACTGGTCTAAATTGGTCCAATCCAGTTTCGACTGGTCCAAACCAGTTTCGACCGGTTGTAACCAGTTCAAACTGGTTTCGACTGGTCCAAACCAGTTTCGACCGGTTCAAACCGGTTCAAACCGGTTTCGACCAGTCCAAACCAATTTCGTCTGGTCCAAACCGGTTTCGACCGGTTCAAACTGGTTTTGACTGGTCCAGACTGGTTCTGACCAGTCCAAACCGGTTCCGACTGGTCTAAATTGGTCCAAACCAGTTTCGACCGGTTCTGACCGGTTCAAACCGGTTTCGACTGGTCCCTGTAACTAAGAAGTCGGGGAAAGGTGTCAGGAGACCTGCGTGGATGAGTAAGGAACTCACGTGCAAGCTCCGCAGAAAGAAGAAAGTACACGGTATGTGGAAAAAGGGTCTGGCCACTTGGGAACAATATAAGAATGTAGTCAGGGACTGCAGAGATGCGACCAGAAAGGCTAAAGCCCACCTGGAGCTGAATCTAGCTAAGGAGATAAAGGATAATAAAAAAGGCTTTTTTAAGTACGTTAACAACAAAAGGAAGGCTAGGGAGAATGTGGGCCCCATACTAAGTGAGGGGGGTGTTCTGGTAACGGGGGATGCTGAGAAGGCGGAAATACTGAACGCCTTCTTTGCCTCAGTCTTAGTGAAAGGGCTCTCCCCCAGGAATCCCAGACCCTGGTGATTGATGAGAGAATCTGGGGAATGGGAGATTTCCCTTTAGTCAGGGAGGAGGTGGTCCGGGAGTGCTTAGGAAACACTGATGTCCATAAATCCATGGGACCTGATGGGGTGCACCCACGGGTGCTGAGAGAGCTGGCAGAGGTTATTGCTAAGCCGCTCTCTGTAATTTTTCAGAGGTCTTGGAGAACTGGGGAGGTGCCTGAAGACTGGAGGATGGACAATGTCACCCCGGTCTTCAAAAAGGGCAAGAAGGATGACCCGGGTAATTATAGGCCAGTCAGCCTCACCTCTGTCCCAGGGAAGGTGATGGAGCAGCTTGTGCTGGATGCCATCTCCAGGCAACTGGGAGTAAAGGAGGTTATCAGGAGTACTCAGCATGGGTTCACCAAGGGGAGGTCGTGCTCGACCAACCTGGTGGCCTTTTATGAAGATGTCACTGGCTGGGTGGACGGGGGGAGAGCGGTAGATGTAGTCTACTTTGATTTCAGTAAGGCTTTTGATACGGTCCCCCATGACATCCTTATAACAAAGCTGAGCAAGTATGGGATAGATGAGTGGACAGTGAAGTGGATCGAGAATTGGCTGACTGGCAGAGTGCAGAGGGTTGTCGTTGGCGGTGCGGTGTCCGGCTGGAGGCCTGTGACTAGCGGCGTCCCCCAGGGGGTCTGTACTGGGTCCAGTTTTGTTCAACATCTTCATCAACGACCTTGATGAGGGGATAGTGACCACCCTCAGCAAGTTTGCTGATGACACGAAGCTGGGAGGATTGGCTGACACACCCGAAGGCTGTGCTGCCATTCAGAGAGATCTGGACAGGCTGGAGTGCTGGGCAGTAAGAAACCAGATGAGGTTTAACAAAAGCAAGTGTAGAGTCTTGCATCTAGGTAGAAATAATTGCATACACCAGTACAGGCTGGGGGAAGACCTGCTGGAGAGGAGCTCTGCTGAGAGGGACCTGGGCGTCCTGGTGGACGACAGGTTGGCCATGAGCCAGCAGTGAGCCCTTGTAGCCAAAAAGGCCAATGGCATACTGGGGTGCATTAAAAAGAGCGTGGCCAGCAGGTCGAGGGAGGTGATCCTCTCCCTCTACTCTGCCCTGGTGAGGCCTTATCTGGAATACTGTGTCCAGTTCTGGGCTCCCCAGTACAAAAAAGACAGGGATCTCTTGGAAAGAGTCCAGCGGAGGGCCACAAAGATGGTGAAGGGCCTGGAGCATCTCCCCTACGAGGAGAGACTTAGGGAACTGGGTCTGTTTAGCCTTGAGAAAAGAAGGCTGAGAGGGGACTTGATCCAGGTTTATAAATACCTGAAGTGTGGGAGCCATAGTGGCGAGGCTGGTCTGTTTTCAGTAGTGCGTGGGGACAGGACTAGGGGAAATGGGCTGAAACTTCAGCATAGGAAGTTCTGCACGAATGTGCGCAAGAACTTCTTTATGGTGAGGGTGACGGAGCACTGGGACAGGCTGCCCAGGGAGGTGGTGGAGTCTCCTTCTCTGGAGATATTCAAGACCCGCCTGGACGCCTACCTGTGCAACGTGTTGTAGGGAGCCTGCTTTGGCAGGGGGGTAGGACTCGATGATCTCTAGAGGTCCCTTCCAACCCCTACAATTCTGTGATTCTGTGAAAACGGTTTCGACTGGTTCAAACCGGTTTCGACTGGTCCGAAACGGTTTCAACTGGTTCAAACCGGTTCCGACTTGTCCGAACCGGTTTCAACCAGTTCAAACCAGTTCCGACCGGTCTGATCCGGTTCAAACTGGTTTCGACTTGTCCAAAACAATTTCGACCGGTTCGACCGGTCCAAACCGGTTTTGACTGGTCCAAACCGGTTCCGACTGGTCTAAACCGGTCCAAACAGGTTTTGACCGGTCCAATCTGGTTTTGACCGGTTCAAACCGGTTTCAATTGGTCCGAACCGGTTTCGACCGGTTTGAACTAGTTCACACCGGTTTCGACTGGTCCAGACTGGTTTTGCAAGTTCAAACCAGTCCAAACCAGTCCAAGCCGGTTTTGACCGGTACAAACCGATTTAGACCAGTTCAAACCGGTTCCGACCGGTCCAAACCTGTTCCGACTGGTCTAAATTGGTCCAATCCAGTTTCGACCGGTCCAAACCAGTTTCGACCGGTTGTAACCAGTTCAAACTGGTTTCGACTGGTCCAAACCAGTTTTGACCGGTTCAAACCGGTTTCGACCAGTCCAAACCAATTTCGTCTGGTCCAAACCGGTTTCGTCTGGTCCAAACCGGTTTCGACCGGTTCAAACTGGTTTTGACTGGTCCAGACTGGTTCTGACCAGTCCAAACCGGTTCCAACTGGTCTAAATTGGTCCAATCCAGTTTCGACTGGTCCAAACCAGTTTCGACCGGTTGTAACCAGTTCAAACTGGTTTCGACTGGTCCAAACCAGTTTCGACCGGTTCAAACCGGTTCAAACCGGTTTCGACCAGTCCAAACCAATTTCGTCTGGTCCAAACCGGTTTCGACCGGTTCAAACTGGTTTTGACTGGTCCAGACTGGTTCTGACCAGTCCAAACCGGTTCCGACTGGTCTAAATTGGTCCAAACCAGTTTCGACCGGTTCTGACCGGTTCAAACCGGTTTCGACTGGTCCCTGTAACTAAGAAGTCGGGGAAAGGTGTCAGGAGACCTGCGTGGATGAGTAAGGAACTCACGTGCAAGCTCCGCAGAAAGAAGAAAGTACACGGTATGTGGAAAAAGGGTCTGGCCACTTGGGAACAATATAAGAATGTAGTCAGGGACTGCAGAGATGCGACCAGAAAGGCTAAAGCCCACCTGGAGCTGAATCTAGCTAAGGAGATAAAGGATAATAAAAAAGGCTTTTTAAAGTACGTTAACAACAAAAGGAAGGCTAGGGAGAATGTGGGCCCCATACTAAGTGAGGGGGGTGTTCTGGTAACGGGGGATGCTGAGAAGGCGGAAATACTGAACGCCTTCTTTGCCTCTGTCTTAGTGAAAGGGCTCTCCCCCAGGAATCCCAGACCCTGGTGATTGATGAGAGAATCTGGGGAATGGGAGATTTCCCTTTAGTCAGGGAGGAGGTGGTCCGTGAGTGCTTAGGAAACACTGATGTCCATAAATCCATGGGACCTGATGGGGTGCACCCACGGGTGCTGAGAGAGCTGGCAGAGGTTATTGCTAAGCCGCTCTCTGTAATTTTTCAGAGGTCTTGGAGAACTGGGGAGGTGCCTGAAGACTGGAGGATGGACAATGTCACCCCGGTCTTCAAAAAGGGCAAGAAGGATGACCCGGGTAATTATAGGCCAGTCAGCCTCACCTCTGTCCCAGGGAAGGTGATGGAGCAGCTTGTGCTGGATGCCATCTCCAGGCAACTGGGAGTAAAGGAGGTTATCAGGAGTACTCAGCATGGGTTCACCAAGGGGAGGTCGTGCTCGACCAACCTGGTGGCCTTTTATGAAGATGTCACTAGCTGGGTGGACGGGGGGAGAGCGGTAGATGTAGTCTACTTTGATTTCAGTAAGGCTTTTGATACGGTCCCCCATGACATCCTTATAACAAAGCTGAGCAAGTATGGGATAGATGAGTGGACAGTGAAGTGGATCGAGAATTGGCTGACTGGCAGAGTGCAGAGGGTTGTCGTTGGCGGTGCGGTGTCCGGCTGGAGGCCTGTGACTAGCGGCGTCCCCCAGGGGGTCTGTACTGGGTCCAGTTTTGTTCAACATCTTCATCAACGACCTTGATGAGGGGATAGTGACCACCCTCAGCAAGTTTGCTGATGACACGAAGCTGGGAGGATTGGCTGACACACCCGAAGGCTGTGCTGCCATTCAGAGAGATCTGGACAGGCTGGAGTGCTGGGCAGTAAGAAACCAGATGAGGTTTAACAAAAGCAAGTGTAGAGTCTTGCATCTAGGTAGAAATAATTGCATACACCAGTACAGGCTGGGGGAAGACCTGCTGGAGAGGAGCTCTGCTGAGAGGGACCTGGGCGTCCTGGTGGACGACAGGTTGGCCATGAGCCAGCAGTGAGCCCTTGTAGCCAAAAAGGCCAATGGCATACTGGGGTGCATTAAAAAGAGCGTGGCCAGCAGGTCGAGGGAGGTGATCCTCTCCCTCTACTCTGCCCTGGTGAGGCCTTATCTGGAATACTGTGTCCAGTTCTGGGCTCCCCAGTACAAAAAAGACAGGGATCTCTTGGAAAGAGTCCAGCGGAGGGCCACAAAGATGGTGAAGGGCCTGGAGCATCTCCCCTACGAGGAGAGACTTAGGGAACTGGGTCTGTTTAGCCTTGAGAAAAGAAGGCTGAGAGGGGACTTGATCCAGGTTTATAAATACCTGAAGTGTGGGAGCCATAGTGGCGAGGCTGGTCTGTTTTCAGTAGTGCGTGGGGACAGGACTAGGGGAAATGGGCTGAAACTTCAGCATAGGAAGTTCTGCACGAATGTGCGCAAGAACTTCTTTACGGTGAGGGTGACGGAGCACTGGGACAGGCTGCCCAGGGAGGTGGTGGAGTCTCCTTCTCTGGAGATATTCAAGACCCGCCTGGACGCCTACCTGTGCAACGTGTTGTAGGGAGCCTGCTTTGGCAGGGGGGTTGGACTCGATGGTCTCTAGAGGTCCCTTCCAACCCCTACAATTCTGTGATTCTGTGAAAACGGTTTCGACTGGTTCAAACCGGTTTCGACTGGTCCGAAATGGTTTCAACTGGTTCAAGCCGGTTCCGACTGGTCCGAACCGGTTTCAACCAGTTCAAACCAGTTCCGACCGGTCTGATCCGGTTCAAACTGGTTTCGACTTGTCCAAAACAATTTCGACCGGTTCGACCGGTCCAAACCGGTTTTGACTGGTCCAAACCGGTTCCGACTGGTCTAAACCGGTCCAAACAGGTTTTGACCGGTCCAATCTGGTTTTGACCGGTTCAAACCGGTTTCAATTGGTCCGAACCGGTTTCGACCGGTTTGAACTAGTTCACACCGGTTTCGACTGGTCCAGACTGGTTTTGTCCAGTTCAAACCAGTCCAAGCCGGTTTTGACCGGTACAAACCGATTTAGACCAGTTCAAACCGGTTCCGACCGGTCCAAACCTGTTCCGACTGGTCTAAATTGGTCCAATCCAGTTTCGACCGGTCCAAACCAGTTTCGACCGGTTGTAACCAGTTCAAACTGGTTTCGACTGGTCCAAACCAGTTTTGACTGGTTCAAACCGGTTCAAACCGGTTTCGACCAGTCCAAACCAATTTCGTCTGGTCCAAACCGGTTTCGACCGGTTCAAACTGGTTTTGACTGGTCCAGACTGGTTCTGACCAGTCCAAACCGGTTCCAACTGGTCTAAATTGGTCCAATCCAGTTTCGACTGGTCCAAACCAGTTTCGACCGGTTGTAACCAGTTCAAACTGGTTTCGACTGGTCCAAACCAGTTTTGACTGGTTCAAACCGGTTTCGACCAGTCCAAACCAATTTCGTCTGGTCCAAACCGGTTTCGACCGGTTCAAACTGGTTTTGACTGGTCCAGACTGGTTCTGACCAGTCCAAACCGGTTCCGACTGGTCTAAATTGGTCCAAACCAGTTTCGACCGGTTCTGACCGGTTCAAACCGGTTTCGACTGGTCCCTGTAACTAAGAAGTCGGGGAAAGGTGTCAGGAGACCTGCGTGGATGAGTAAGGAACTCACGTGCAAGCTCCGCAGAAAGAAGAAAGTACACGGTATGTGGAAAAAGGGTCTGGCCACTTGGGAACAATATAAGAATGTAGTCAGGGACTGCAGAGATGCGACCAGAAAGGCTAAAGCCCACCTGGAGCTGAATCTAGCTAAGGAGATAAAGGATAATAAAAAAGGCTTTTTAAAGTACGTTAACAACAAAAGGAAGGCTAGGGAGAATGTGGGCCCCATACTAAGTGAGGGGGGTGTTCTGGTAACGGGGGATGCTGAGAAGGCGGAAATACTGAACGCCTTCTTTGCCTCTGTCTTAGTGAAAGGGCTCTCCCCCAGGAATCCCAGACCCTGGTGATTGATGAGAGAATCTGGGGAATGGGAGATTTCCCTTTAGTCAGGGAGGAGGTGGTCCGTGAGTGCTTAGGAAACACTGATGTCCATAAATCCATGGGACCTGATGGGGTGCACCCACGGGTGCTGAGAGAGCTGGCAGAGGTTATTGCTAAGCCGCTCTCTGTAATTTTTCAGAGGTCTTGGAGAACTGGGGAGGTGCCTGAAGACTGGAGGATGGACAATGTCACCCCGGTCTTCAAAAAGGGCAAGAAGGATGACCCGGGTAATTATAGGCCAGTCAGCCTCACCTCTGTCCCAGGGAAGGTGATGGAGCAGCTTGTGCTGGATGCCATCTCCAGGCAACTGGGAGTAAAGGAGGTTATCAGGAGTACTCAGCATGGGTTCACCAAGGGGAGGTCGTGCTCGACCAACCTGGTGGCCTTTTATGAAGATGTCACTAGCTGGGTGGACGGGGGGAGAGCGGTAGATGTAGTCTACTTTGATTTCAGTAAGGCTTTTGATACGGTCCCCCATGACATCCTTATAACAAAGCTGAGCAAGTATGGGATAGATGAGTGGACAGTGAAGTGGATCGAGAATTGGCTGACTGGCAGAGTGCAGAGGGTTGTCGTTGGCGGTGCGGTGTCCGGCTGGAGGCCTGTGACTAGCGGCGTCCCCCAGGGGGTCTGTACTGGGTCCAGTCTTGTTCAACATCTTCATCAACGACCTTGATGAGGGGATAGTGACCACCCTCAGCAAGTTTGCTGATGACACGAAGCTGGGAGGATTGGCTGACACACCCGAAGGCTGTGCTGCCATTCAGAGAGATCTGGACAGGCTGGAGTGCTGGGCAGTAAGAAACCAGATGAGGTTTAACAAAAGCAAGTGTAGAGTCTTGCATCTAGGTAGAAATAATTGCATACACCAGTACAGGCTGGGGGAAGACCTGCTGGAGAGGAGCTCTGCTGAGAGGGACCTGGGCGTCCTGGTGGACGACAGGTTGGCCATGAGCCAGCAGTGAGCCCTTGTAGCCAAAAAGGCCAATGGCATACTGGGGTGCATTAAAAAGAGCGTGGCCAGCAGGTCGAGGGAGGTGATCCTCTCCCTCTACTCTGCCCTGGTGAGGCCTTATCTGGAATACTGTGTCCAGTTCTGGGCTCCCCAGTACAAAAAAGACAGGGATCTCTTGGAAAGAGTCCAGCGGAGGGCCACAAAGATGGTGAAGGGCCTGGAGCATCTCCCCTACGAGGAGAGACTTAGGGAACTGGGTCTGTTTAGCCTTGAGAAAAGAAGGCTGAGAGGGGACTTGATCCAGGTTTATAAATACCTGAAGTGTGGGAGCCATAGTGGCGAGGCTGGTCTGTTTTCAGTAGTGCGTGGGGACAGGACTAGGGGAAATGGGCTGAAACTTCAGCATAGGAAGTTCTGCACGAATGTGCGCAAGAACTTCTTTACGGTGAGGGTGACGGAGCACTGGGACAGGCTGCCCAGGGAGGTGGTGGAGTCTCCTTCTCTGGAGATATTCAAGACCCGCCTGGACGCCTACCTGTGCAACGTGTTGTAGGGAGCCTGCTTTGGCAGGGGGGTAGGACTCGATGATCTCTAGAGGTCCCTTCCAACCCCTACAATTCTGTGATTCTGTGAAAACGGTTTCGACTGGTTCAAACCGGTTTCGACTGGTCCGAAACGGTTTCAACTGGTTCAAACCGGTTCCGACTTGTCCGAACCGGTTTCAACCAGTTCAAACCAGTTCCGACCGGTCTGATCCGGTTCAAACTGGTTTCGACTTGTCCAAAACAATTTCGACCGGTTCGACTGGTCCAAACCGGTTTTGACTGGTCCAAACCGGTTCCGACTGGTCTAAACCGGTCCAAACAGGTTTTGACCGGTCCAATCTGGTTTTGACCGGTTCAAACCGGTTTCAATTGGTCCGAACCGGTTTCGACCGGTTTGAACTAGTTCACACCGGTTTCGACTGGTCCAGACTGGTTTTGTCCAGTTCAAACCAGTCCAAGCCGGTTTTGACCGGTACAAACCGATTTAGACCAGTTCAAACCGGTTCCGACCGGTCCAAACCTGTTCCGACTGGTCTAAATTGGTCCAATCCAGTTTCGACCGGTCCAAACCAGTTTCGACCGGTTGTAACCAGTTCAAACTGGTTTCGACTGGTCCAAACCAGTTTTGACTGGTTCAAACCGGTTCAAACCGGTTTCGACCAGTCCAAACCAATTTCGTCTGGTCCAAACCGGTTTCGTCTGGTCCAAACCGGTTTCGACCGGTTCAAACTGGTTTTGACTGGTCCAGACTGGTTCTGACCAGTCCAAACCGGTTCCAACTGGTCTAAATTGGTCCAATCCAGTTTCGACTGGTCCAAACCAGTTTCGACCGGTTGTAACCAGTTCAAACTGGTTTCGACTGGTCCAAACCAGTTTCGACCGGTTCAAACCGGTTCAAACCGGTTTCGACCAGTCCAAACCAATTTCGTCTGGTCCAAACCGGTTTCGACCGGTTCAAACTGGTTTTGACTGGTCCAGACTGGTTCTGACCAGTCCAAACCGGTTCCGACTGGTCTAAATTGGTCCAAACCAGTTTCGACCGGTTCTGACCGGTTCAAACCGGTTTCGACTGGTCCCTGTAACTAAGAAGTCGGGGAAAGGTGTCAGGAGACCTGCGTGGATGAGTAAGGAACTCACGTGCAAGCTCCGCAGAAAGAAGAAAGTACACGGTATGTGGAAAAAGGGTCTGGCCACTTGGGAACAATATAAGAATGTAGTCAGGGACTGCAGAGATGCGACCAGAAAGGCTAAAGCCCACCTGGAGCTGAATCTAGCTAAGGAGATAAAGGATAATAAAAAAGGCTTTTTAAAGTACGTTAACAACAAAAGGAAGGCTAGGGAGAATGTGGGCCCCATACTAAGTGAGGGGGGTGTTCTGGTAACGGGGGATGCTGAGAAGGCGGAAATACTGAACGCCTTCTTTGCCTCTGTCTTAGTGAAAGGGCTCTCCCCCAGGAATCCCAGACCCTGGTGATTGATGAGAGAATCTGGGGAATGGGAGATTTCCCTTTAGTCAGGGAGGAGGTGGTCCGTGAGTGCTTAGGAAACACTGATGTCCATAAATCCATGGGACCTGATGGGGTGCACCCACGGGTGCTGAGAGAGCTGGCAGAGGTTATTGCTAAGCCGCTCTCTGTAATTTTTCAGAGGTCTTGGAGAACTGGGGAGGTGCCTGAAGACTGGAGGATGGACAATGTCACCCCGGTCTTCAAAAAGGGCAAGAAGGATGACCCGGGTAATTATAGGCCAGTCAGCCTCACCTCTGTCCCAGGGAAGGTGATGGAGCAGCTTGTGCTGGATGCCATCTCCAGGCAACTGGGAGTAAAGGAGGTTATCAGGAGTACTCAGCATGGGTTCACCAAGGGGAGGTCGTGCTCGACCAACCTGGTGGCCTTTTATGAAGATGTCACTAGCTGGGTGGACGGGGGGAGAGCGGTAGATGTAGTCTACTTTGATTTCAGTAAGGCTTTTGATACGGTCCCCCATGACATCCTTATAACAAAGCTGAGCAAGTATGGGATAGATGAGTGGACAGTGAAGTGGATCGAGAATTGGCTGACTGGCAGAGTGCAGAGGGTTGTCGTTGGCGGTGCAGTGTCCGGCTGGAGGCCTGTGACTAGCGGCGTCCCCCAGGGGGTCTGTACTGGGTCCAGTTTTGTTCAACATCTTCATCAACGACCTTGATGAGGGGATAGTGACCACCTTCAGCAAGTTTGCTGATGACACGAAGCTGGGAGGATTGGCTGACACACCCGAAGGCTGTGCTGCCATTCAGAGAGATCTGGACAGGCTGGAGTGCTGGGCAGTAAGAAACCAGATGAGGTTTAACAAAAGCAAGTGTAGAGTCTTGCATCTAGGTAGAAATAATTGCATACACCAGTACAGGCTGGGGGAAGACCTGCTGGAGAGGAGCTCTGCTGAGAGGGACCTGGGCGTCCTGGTGGACGACAGGTTGGCCATGAGCCAGCAGTGAGCCCTTGTAGCCAAAAAGGCCAATGGCATACTGGGGTGCATTAAAAAGAGCGTGGCCAGCAGGTCGAGGGAGGTGATCCTCTCCCTCTACTCTGCCCTGGTGAGGCCTTATCTGGAATACTGTGTCCAGTTCTGGGCTCCCCAGTACAAAAAAGACAGGGATCTCTTGGAAAGAGTCCAGCGGAGGGCCACAAAGATGGTGAAGGGCCTGGAGCATCTCCCCTACGAGGAGAGACTTAGGGAACTGGGTCTGTTTAGCCTTGAGAAAAGAAGGCTGAGAGGGGACTTGATCCAGGTTTATAAATACCTGAAGTGTGGGAGCCATAGTGGCGAGGCTGGTCTGTTTTCAGTAGTGCGTGGGGACAGGACTAGGGGAAATGGGCTGAAACTTCAGCATAGGAAGTTCTGCACGAATGTGCGCAAGAACTTCTTTACGGTGAGGGTGACGGAGCACTGGGACAGGCTGCCCAGGGAGGTGGTGGAGTCTCCTTCTCTGGAGATATTCAAGACCCGCCTGGACGCCTACCTGTGCAACGTGTTGTAGGGAGCCTGCTTTGGCAGGGGGGTTGGACTCGATGGTCTCTAGAGGTCCCTTCCAACCCCTACAATTCTGTGATTCTGTGAAAACGGTTTCGACTGGTTCAAACCGGTTTCGACTGGTCCGAAATGGTTTCAACTGGTTCAAGCCGGTTCCGACTGGTCCGAACCGGTTTCAACCAGTTCAAACCAGTTCCGACCGGTCTGATCCGGTTCAAACTGGTTTCGACTTGTCCAAAACAATTTCGACCGGTTCGACCGGTCCAAACCGGTTTTGACTGGTCCAAACCAGTTCCGACTGGTCTAAACCGGTCCAAACAGGTTTTGACCGGTCCAATCTGGTTTTGACCGGTTCAAACCGGTTTCAATTGGTCCGAACCGGTTTCGACCGGTTTGAACTAGTTCACACCGGTTTCGACTGGTCCAGACTGGTTTTGTCCAGTTCAAACCAGTCCAAGCTGGTTTTGACCGGTACAAACCGATTTAGACCAGTTCAAACCGGTTCCGACCGGTCCAAACCTGTTCCGACTGGTCTAAATTGGTCCAATCCAGTTTCGACCGGTCCAAACCAGTTTCGACCGGTTGTAACCAGTTCAAACTGGTTTCGACTGGTCCAAACCAGTTTTGACTGGTTCAAACCGGTTCAAACCGGTTTCGACCAGTCCAAACCAATTTCGTCTGGTCCAAACCGGTTTCGTCTGGTCCAAACCGGTTTCGACCGGTTCAAACTGGTTTTGACTGGTCCAGACTGGTTCTGACCAGTCCAAACCGGTTCCAACTGGTCTAAATTGGTCCAATCCAGTTTCGACTGGTCCAAACCAGTTTCGACCGGTTGTAACCAGTTCAAACTGGTTTCGACTGGTCCAAACAGGTTTCGACCGGTTCAAACCGGTTCAAATCGGTTTCGACCAGTCCAAACCAATTTCGTCTGGTCCAAACCGGTTTCGACCGGTTCAAACTGGTTTTGACTGGTCCAGACTGGTTCTGACCAGTCCAAACCGGTTCCAACTGGTCTAAATTGGTCCAATCCAGTTTGGACTGGTCCAAACCAGTTTCGACCGGTTGTAACCAGTTCAAACTGGTTTCGACTGGTCCCTGTAACTAAGAAGTCGGGGAAAGGTGTCAGGAGACCTGCGTGGATGAGTAAGGAACTCACGTGCAAGCTCCGCAGAAAGAAGAAAGTACACGGTATGTGGAAAAAGGGTCTGGCCACTTGGGAACAATATAAGAATGTAGTCAGGGACTGCAGAGATGCGACCAGAAAGGCTAAAGCCCACCTGGAGCTGAATCTAGCTAAGGAGATAAAGGATAATAAAAAAGGCTTTTTAAAGTACGTTAACAACAAAAGGAAGGCTAGGGAGAATGTGGGCCCCATACTAAGTGAGGGGGGTGTTCTGGTAACGGGGGATGCTGAGAAGGCGGAAATACTGAACGCCTTCTTTGCCTCTGTCTTAGTGAAAGGGCTCTCCCCCAGGAATCCCAGACCCTGGTGATTGATGAGAGAATCTGGGGAATGGGAGATTTCCCTTTAGTCAGGGAGGAGGTGGTCCGTGAGTGCTTAGGAAACACTGATGTCCATAAATCCATGGGACCTGATGGGGTGCACCCACGGGTGCTGAGAGAGCTGGCAGAGGTTATTGCTAAGCCGCTCTCTGTAATTTTTCAGAGGTCTTGGAGAACTGGGGAGGTGCCTGAAGACTGGAGGATGGACAATGTCACCCCGGTCTTCAAAAAGGGCAAGAAGGATGACCCGGGTAATTATAGGCCAGTCAGCCTCACCTCTGTCCCAGGGAAGGTGATGGAGCAGCTTGTGCTGGATGCCATCTCCAGGCAACTGGGAGTAAAGGAGGTTATCAGGAGTACTCAGCATGGGTTCACCAAGGGGAGGTCGTGCTCGACCAACCTGGTGGCCTTTTATGAAGATGTCACTAGCTGGGTGGACGGGGGGAGAGCGGTAGATGTAGTCTACTTTGATTTCAGTAAGGCTTTTGATACGGTCCCCCATGACATCCTTATAACAAAGCTGAGCAAGTATGGGATAGATGAGTGGACAGTGAAGTGGATCGAGAATTGGCTGACTGGCAGAGTGCAGAGGGTTGTCGTTGGCGGTGCAGTGTCCGGCTGGAGGCCTGTGACTAGCGGCGTCCCCCAGGGGGTCTGTACTGGGTCCAGTTTTGTTCAACATCTTCATCAACGACCTTGATGAGGGGATAGTGACCACCTTCAGCAAGTTTGCTGATGACACGAAGCTGGGAGGATTGGCTGACACACCCGAAGGCTGTGCTGCCATTCAGAGAGATCTGGACAGGCTGGAGTGCTGGGCAGTAAGAAACCAGATGAGGTTTAACAAAAGCAAGTGTAGAGTCTTGCATCTAGGTAGAAATAATTGCATACACCAGTACAGGCTGGGGGAAGACCTGCTGGAGAGGAGCTCTGCTGAGAGGGACCTGGGCGTCCTGGTGGACGACAGGTTGGCCATGAGCCAGCAGTGAGCCCTTGTAGCCAAAAAGGCCAATGGCATACTGGGGTGCATTAAAAAGAGCGTGGCCAGCAGGTCGAGGGAGGTGATCCTCTCCCTCTACTCTGCCCTGGTGAGGCCTTATCTGGAATACTGTGTCCAGTTCTGGGCTCCCCAGTACAAAAAAGACAGGGATCTCTTGGAAAGAGTCCAGCGGAGGGCCACAAAGATGGTGAAGGGCCTGGAGCATCTCCCCTACGAGGAGAGACTTAGGGAACTGGGTCTGTTTAGCCTTGAGAAAAGAAGGCTGAGAGGGGACTTGATCCAGGTTTATAAATACCTGAAGTGTGGGAGCCATAGTGGCGAGGCTGGTCTGTTTTCAGTAGTGCGTGGGGACAGGACTAGGGGAAATGGGCTGAAACTTCAGCATAGGAAGTTCTGCACGAATGTGCGCAAGAACTTCTTTACGGTGAGGGTGACGGAGCACTGGGACAGGCTGCCCAGGGAGGTGGTGGAGTCTCCTTCTCTGGAGATATTCAAGACCCGCCTGGACGCCTACCTGTGCAACGTGTTGTAGGGAGCCTGCTTTGGCAGGGGGGTTGGACTCGATGGTCTCTAGAGGTCCCTTCCAACCCCTACAATTCTGTGATTCTGTGAAAACGGTTTCGACTGGTTCAAACCGGTTTCGACTGGTCCGAAATGGTTTCAACTGGTTCAAGCCGGTTCCGACTGGTCCGAACCGGTTTCAACCAGTTCAAACCAGTTCCGACCGGTCTGATCCGGTTCAAACTGGTTTCGACTTGTCCAAAACAATTTCGACCGGTTCGACCGGTCCAAACCGGTTTTGACTGGTCCAAACCAGTTCCGACTGGTCTAAACCGGTCCAAACAGGTTTTGACCGGTCCAATCTGGTTTTGACCGGTTCAAACCGGTTTCAATTGGTCCGAACCGGTTTCGACCGGTTTGAACTAGTTCACACCGGTTTCGACTGGTCCAGACTGGTTTTGTCCAGTTCAAACCAGTCCAAGCTGGTTTTGACCGGTACAAACCGATTTAGACCAGTTCAAACCGGTTCCGACCGGTCCAAACCTGTTCCGACTGGTCTAAATTGGTCCAATCCAGTTTCGACCGGTCCAAACCAGTTTCGACCGGTTGTAACCAGTTCAAACTGGTTTCGACTGGTCCAAACCAGTTTTGACTGGTTCAAACCGGTTCAAACCGGTTTCGACCAGTCCAAACCAATTTCGTCTGGTCCAAACCGGTTTCGTCTGGTCCAAACCGGTTTCGACCGGTTCAAACTGGTTTTGACTGGTCCAGACTGGTTCTGACCAGTCCAAACCGGTTCCAACTGGTCTAAATTGGTCCAATCCAGTTTCGACTGGTCCAAACCAGTTTCGACCGGTTGTAACCAGTTCAAACTGGTTTCGACTGGTCCAAACAGGTTTCGACCGGTTCAAACCGGTTCAAATCGGTTTCGACCAGTCCAAACCAATTTCGTCTGGTCCAAACCGGTTTCGACCGGTTCAAACTGGTTTTGACTGGTCCAGACTGGTTCTGACCAGTCCAAACCGGTTCCAACTGGTCTAAATTGGTCCAATCCAGTTTGGACTGGTCCAAACCAGTTTCGACCGGTTGTAACCAGTTCAAACTGGTTTCGACTGGTCCCTGTAACTAAGAAGTCGGGAAAAGGTGTCAGGAGACCTGCGTGGATGAGTAAGGAACTCACATGCAAGCTCCGCAGAAAGAAGAAAGTACACGGTATGTGGAAAAAGGGTCTGGCCACTTGGGAACAATATAAGAATGTAGTCAGGGACTGCAGAGATGCGACCAGAAAGGCTAAAGCCCACCTGGAGCTGAATCTAGCTAAGGAGATAAAGGATAATAAAAAAGGCTTTTTTAAGTACGTTAACAACAAAAGGAAGGCTAGGGAGAATGTGGGCCCCATACTAAGTGAGGGGGGTGTTCTGGTAACGGGGGATGCTGAGAAGGCGGAAATACTGAACGCCTTCTTTGCCTCTGTCTTAGTGAAAGGGCTCTCCCCCAGGAATCCCAGACCCTGGTGATTGATGAGAGAATCTGGGGAATGGGAGATTTCCCTTTAGTCAGGGAGGAGGTGGTCCGTGAGTGCTTAGGAAACACTGATGTCCATAAATCCATGGGACCTGATGGGGTGCACCCACGGGTGCTGAGAGAGCTGGCAGAGGTTATTGCTAAGCCGCTCTCTGTAATTTTTCAGAGGTCTTGGAGAACTGGGGAGGTGCCTGAAGACTGGAGGATGGACAATGTCACCCCGGTCTTCAAAAAGGGCAAGAAGGATGACCCGGGTAATTATAGGCCAGTCAGCCTCACCTCTGTCCCAGGGAAGGTGATGGAGCAGCTTGTGCTGGATGCCATCTCCAGGCAACTGGGAGTAAAGGAGGTTATCAGGAGTACTCAGCATGGGTTCACCAAGGGGAGGTCGTGCTCGACCAACCTGGTGGCCTTTTATGAAGATGTCACTAGCTGGGTGGACGGGGGGAGAGCGGTAGATGTAGCCTACTTTGATTTCAGTAAGGCTTTTGATACGGTCCCCCATGACATCCTTATAACAAAGCTGAGCAAGTATGGGATAGATGAGTGGACAGTGAAGTGGATCGAGAATTGGCTGACTGGCAGAGTGCAGAGGGTTGTCGTTGGCGGTGCAGTGTCCGGCTGGAGGCCTGTGACTAGCGGCGTCCCCCAGGGGGTCTGTACTGGGTCCAGTCTTGTTCAACATCTTCATCAACGACCTTGATGAGGGGATAGTGACCACCCTCAGCAAGTTTGCTGATGACACGAAGCTGGGAGGATTGGCTGACACACCCGAAGGCTGTGCTGCCATTCAGAGAGATCTGGACAGGCTGGAGTGCTGGGCAGTAAGAAACCAGATGAGGTTTAACAAAAGCAAGTGTAGAGTCTTGCATCTAGGTAGAAATAATTGCATACACCAGCACAGGCTGGGGGAAGACCTGCTGGAGAGGAGCTCTGCTGAGAGGGACCTGGGCGTCCTGGTGGACGACAGGTTGGCCATGAGCCAGCAGTGAGCCCTTGTAGCCAAAAAGGCCAATGGCATACTGGGGTGCATTAAAAAGAGCGTGGCCAGCAGGTCGAGGGAGGTGATCCTCTCCCTCTACTCTGCCCTGGTGAGGCCTTATCTGGAATACTGTGTCCAGTTCTGGGCTCCCCAGTACAAAAAAGACAGGGATCTCTTGGAAAGAGTCCAGCGGAGGGCCACAAAGATGGTGAAGGGCCTGGAGCATCTCCCCTACGAGGAGAGACTTAGGGAACTGGGTCTGTTTAGCCTTGAGAAAAGAAGGCTGAGAGGGGACTTGATCCAGGTTTATAAATACCTGAAGTGTGGGAGCCATAGTGGCGAGGCTGGTCTGTTTTCAGTAGTGCGTGGGGACAGGACTAGGGGAAATGGGCTGAAACTTCAGCATAGGAAGTTCCGCACGAATGTGCGCAAGAACTTCTTTACGGTGAGGGTGACGGAGCACTGGGACAGGCTGCCCAGGGAGGTGGTGGAGTCTCCTTCTCTGGAGATATTCAAGACCCGCCTGGACGCCTACCTGTGCAACGTGTTGTAGGGAGCCTGCTTTGGCAGGGGGGTAGGACTCGATGATCTCTAGAGGTCCCTTCCAACCCCTACAATTCTGTGATTCTGTGAAAACGGTTTCGACTGGTTCAAACCGGTTTCGACTGGTCCGAAATGGTTTCAACTGGTTCAAACCGGTTCCGACTTGTCCGAACCGGTTTCAACCAGTTCAAACCAGTTCCGACCGGTCTGATCCGGTTCAAACTGGTTTCGACTTGTCCAAAACAATTTCGACCGGTTCGACCAGTCCAAACCGGTTTTGACTGGTCCAAACCGGTTCCGACTGGTCTAAACCGGTCCAAACAGGTTTTGACCGGTCCAATCTGGTTTTGACCGGTTCAAACCGGTTTCAATTGGTCCGAACCGGTTTTGACCGGTTTGAACTAGTTCACACCGGTTTCGACTGGTCCAGACTGGTTTTGCAAGTTCAAACCAGTCCAAACCAGTCCAAGCCGGTTTTGACCGGTACAAACCGATTTAGACCAGTTCAAACCGGTTCCGACCGGTCCAAACCTGTTCCGACTGGTCTAAATTGGTCCAATCCAGTTTCGACCGGTCCAAACCAGTTTCGACCGGTTGTAACCAGTTCAAACTGGTTTCGACTGGTCCAAACCAGTTTTGACCGGTTCAAACCGGTTCAAACCGGTTTCGACCAGTCCAAACCAATTTCGTCTGGTCCAAACCGGTTTCGTCTGGTCCAAACCGGTTTCGACCGGTTCAAACTGGTTTTGACTGGTCCAGACTGGTTCTGACCAGTCCAAACCGGTTCCAACTGGTCTAAATTGGTCCAATCCAGTTTCGACTGGTCCAAACCAGTTTCGACCGGTTGTAACCAGTTCAAACTGGTTTCGACTGGTCCAAACCAGTTTCGACCGGTTCAAACCGGTTCAAACCGGTTTCGACCAGTCCAAACCAATTTCGTCTGGTCCAAACCTGTTTCGACCGGTTCAAACTGGTTTTGACTGGTCCAGACTGGTTCTGACCAGTCCAAACCGGTTCCGACTGGTCTAAATTCGTCCAAACCAGTTTCGACCGGTTCTGACCGGTTCAAACCGGTTTCGACTGGTCCCTGTAACTAAGAAGTCGGGGAAAGGTGTCAGGAGACCTGCGTGGATGAGTAAGGAACTCACGTGCAAGCTCCGCAGAAAGAAGAAAGTACACGGTATGTGGAAAAAGGGTCTGGCCACTTGGGAACAATATAAGAATGTAGTCAGGGACTGCAGAGATGCGACCAGAAAGGCTAAAGCCCACCTGGAGCTGAATCTAGCTAAGGAGATAAAGGATAATAAAAAAGGCTTTTTAAAGTACGTTAACAACAAAAGGAAGGCTAGGGAGAATGTGGGCCCCATACTAAGTGAGGGGGGTGTTCTGGTAACGGGGGATGCTGAGAAGGCGGAAATACTGAACGCCTTCTTTGCCTCTGTCTTAGTGAAAGGGCTCTCCCCCAGGAATCCCAGACCCTGGTGATTGATGAGAGAATCTGGGGAATGGGAGATTTCCCTTTAGTCAGGGAGGAGGTGGTCCGTGAGTGCTTAGGAAACACTGATGTCCATAAATCCATGGGACCTGATGGGGTGCACCCACGGGTGCTGAGAGAGCTGGCAGAGGTTATTGCTAAGCCGCTCTCTGTAATTTTTCAGAGGTCTTGGAGAACTGGGGAGGTGCCTGAAGACTGGAGGATGGACAATGTCACCCCGGTCTTCAAAAAGGGCAAGAAGGATGACCCGGGTAATTATAGGCCAGTCAGCCTCACCTCTGTCCCAGGGAAGGTGATGGAGCAGCTTGTGCTGGATGCCATCTCCAGGCAACTGGGAGTAAAGGAGGTTATCAGGAGTACTCAGCATGGGTTCACCAAGGGGAGGTCGTGCTCGACCAACCTGGTGGCCTTTTATGAAGATGTCACTAGCTGGGTGGACGGGGGGAGAGCGGTAGATGTAGTCTACTTTGATTTCAGTAAGGCTTTTGATACGATCCCCCATGACATCCTTATAACAAAGCTGAGGAAGTATGGGATAGATGAGTGGACAGTGAAGTGGATCGAGAATTGGCTGACTGGCAGAGTGCAGAGGGTTGTCGTTGGCGGTGCAGTGTCCGGCTGGAGGCCTGTGACTAGCGGCGTCCCCCAGGGGGTCTGTACTGGGTCCAGTCTTGTTCAACATCTTCATCAACGACCTTGATGAGGGGATAGTGACCACCCTCAGCAAGTTTGCTGATGACACGAAGCTGGGAGGATTGGCTGACACACCCGAAGGCTGTGCTGCCATTCAGAGAGATCTGGACAGGCTGGAGTGCTGGGCAGTAAGAAACCAGATGAGGTTTAACAAAAGCAAGTGTAGAGTCTTGCATCTAGGTAGAAATAATTGCATACACCAGTACAGGCTGGGGGAAGACCTGCTGGAGAGGAGCTCTGCTGAGAGGGACCTGGGCGTCCTGGTGGACGACAGGTTGGCCATGAGCCAGCAGTGAGCCCTTGTAGCCAAAAAGGCCAATGGCATACTGGGGTGCATTAAAAAGAGCGTGGCCAGCAGGTCGAGGGAGGTGATCCTCCCCCTCTACTCTGCCCTGGTGAGGCCTCATCTGGAATACTGTGTCCAGTTCTGGGCTCCCCAGTACAAAAAAGACAGGGATCTCTTGGAAAGAGTCCAGCGGAGGGCCACAAAGATGGTGAAGGGCCTGGAGCATCTCCCCTACGAGGAGAGACTTAGGGAACTGGGTCTGTTTAGCCTTGAGAAAAGAAGGCTGAGAGGGGACTTGATCCAGGTTTATAAATACCTGAAGTGTGGGAGCCATAGTGGTGAGGCTGGTCTGTTTTCAGTAGTGCGTGGGGACAGGACTAGGGGAAATGGGCTGAAACTTCAGCATAGGAAGTTCCGCACGAATGTGCGCAAGAACTTCTTTACGGTGAGGGTGACGGAGCACTGGGACAGGCTGCCCAGGGAGGTGGTGGAGTCTCCTTCTCTGGAGATATTCAAGACCCGCCTGGACGCCTACCTGTGCAACGTGTTGTAGGGAGCCTGCTTTGGCAGGGGGTTGGACTCGATGATCTCTAGAGGTCTCTTCCAACCCCTACAATTCTGTGATTCTGTGAAAACGGTTTCGACTGGTTCAAACCGGTTTCGACTGGTCCGAACCGGTTTCAACCGGTTCAAACCGGTTCCGACTGGTCTAAACCGGTCTAAACAGTTTCTGACTGCTCCGAACCGGTTTCAACCGGTTCAAACCGGTTTCGACTGGTCCGAACCGGTTTCAACAGGTTGAAACCGGTTTCGACTGGTCCGAACCGGTTTCAACCATTTCAAACCAGTTCTGACCGGTCTGGTCCAGTTCAAACTGGTTTCGACTGGTCCAAACCAATTTCGACCAGTTCAACCGGTTCAAATCGGTTTTGACTGGTCCAAACCGGTTTTGACCGGTCCAAACCAGTTGCGACTGGTCTAAACTGGTCCAAACAGGTTTTGAACGGTCCAATCCGGTTTTGACCGGTTCAAACCGGTTTCGATTGGTTCGAACCGGTTTCGACTGGTCCAGACTGGTTTTGTCCAGTTCAATCCTGTCCAAACCAGTCCAAGCCAGTTTTGACCTGTACAAACCGGTTTAGACCAGTTCAAACCGGTTTAGACCTGTCCAAACTAATTTTTACCATTTGTAGCTAGTTTCGACCAGTCTGAACTGTTTTCGATGGGTTCCAACCGGCTCCGACTGATCTAAATTGGTCCAAACTGGTTTCGACCGGTCCTAACTGTTTCGAGCGGTTCAAAGTGGTTTGAACCGGTTTTGACTGGTCCAAACCGGTTTCGACCGCTTTGAAGTGGTTTTGACTGGTCCAAACTGGTTTCGACCGGCCCAAACCGGTTCCGACTGGTCTAAATTGGTCCAAACCGGTTTCGACTGGTCCAAAGCAGTTTCGACCGGTTGTAACCAGTTCAAACTGGCTTAGACTGGTCCAAACCGATTTCGACCGGTTCAAACCAGTTTCGACTGGTCCGGACCGGTTTCGACTGGTCCAAACCGGTTTCGATCGGTTTGATGTGGTTCAAACCGGTTTTGACCGGTCCAAACCGGTTCCAACTGGTCTTACTTGGTCCAAAAGTTTCGACCGGTCCAAACCAGTTTTGACCAATTGTAACCAGTTCAAACTGGTTTCGACTGGTCCAAACCGGTTTTGAATTCTGTGATTCTGTGGTCGTGTTGATACTTCACTTATCCTTTTGTTTTTAGGCACCCTCCCCTGCCTACAAGCTCTCACTAAAAATCCTTGCAATACAAATTCAAGAGAAGTCTCCAGGGTCCAGTAAATGTGATAAAGACTGGTTAGAAATTGATGGAGTTAGGTAAGTCAATGTACTATTTTCTGACATGTCATTTTGCACTTTGCAGTTTTACACATCATACTAAGGAAAAAGGTCTCACCAGGTTTGCTTCCACTGAATTTCAGCTGAATAATGCTTACTTCTTCTCTATTACTAAACATTCATCATCATGATAATTTAAGCATACAACTTTTTCTACAGTGACTGATACTCACTTTATTATTTCTCTTGAGAGCAACAATGAAAACTGCAGGATTATATGCAGCTGCAGTGGATCTGAGTATTTCTGGCTATGATCTCAACATGGGTGAAGAGCTTGCATAATTAGAAATTTCACTTCCTATGCCAGTTACTCTTTAATGGTTGTAACTGTTTTCAGCAAATAATGCAAATAAAAATGTTTATTCAGGGAAAAAAAATTAAAAAGTATTCAGAGTGATTTGTCTCTTGAAAGAATTGCATTGATATGGCAATAGCTGTTGTTTGGTTTTATGATTTCCTTGCTAGATACGCAGCCTGTTGAGTTTGCAGAATCAAATGTGAAATCTGAAGTTAAGCATGCTGAGAAAGTGGTTGATGTTTATAAAGCAGACTCTGACAATGATTATCTTGCTCTCTCAGAAAAGTATGGTGGGGTGGAATGGAAGGTATTTGTTAATACACTTTCTAATACTTCTGTTTGGCTGAAAAACTTATCACACACACAAACAAAATGGCAACAAAGAATAGCTCACATCTTTTTTGCATTGCTTTAAAGCTTTTTGGCATTTGTACTCTTCAATAATAGGAAAGGCAGCTAGGTGGTAATGGCCAGTTTGGTCAGAAGTCAACTCCTTTCAAATTTGCCTTGCCAGGTACTGTAAAGATATTTCAGAAAGTGGCAGAAACAGAGAATATGGCTATTCTGTTGCTATCAGCTTCCATTCCGATGAACTAGTCACCCATAGAGGATTTTATATTGAATACAGAGCCTTCAGTCACACAGACCGTAAGTGCACTTTAAAAGGAGCCAAAAGAAACCGTTTTTGACAGACAATGTACATATGAAACAACTTGCCTTTTTGCTTATTTTTGAGAGGAATATTTAAAATGTTATTGTGCATTTTACTGAACAAATGAACTAGTTATTTGCCTTTTTGCCAACACACCTTACAGTAGCCAAGATGCAACAAGCAAACTGCATGACAGAGTTGTGAAAAGTGCAACTGTTTTGTCAACAGGAGTTAACCATGACCTTTAAGTTCACAACTCTGCATGCTCCGAATCAACTTCCAGCTTCAGAATGTGAGTTCTGACTGAAAGTTAATGAAGACATCTTGCTGGCATGTTCCATGAAGATGGTTGGGTTTCTTATAGCCCTTCCTTGACTCCTCAATCTCCGTGCTTCAGAATCAGTATTAGGGATATTTTTGAGACATCCAGAGGGCAAAACAGGGTTTTTTTTAGAACATGGATATGTTTGTTTCTGACTTTTCTTAGACTAGACAATGTTTCTGCTGTATATTCTAAGTACTTGATTTCTGCTTACTTCCAGAAACACTTATTTACATATTTCCAGAAATATTATTTTTGTTTCTAAACAGACTGACTTCCTTTTGCTAATGAAATTCTAGGGAGTGGAAGCTCTCCATGACTTCAAAAGATCACACTGTGAAACCTGAAATCCTCAGCTTGCTTGACTGAGCGTGAGCATAGTTCTTTAAATTGGTGACTTAGAAGTATTTATGTATCTGAGATAGATTATTTTTCTTGCCTCTCAGACTTTTATAGAGGAATTCCTGTCTTGAGCTACTAGTACTGGTCTGAGTAGTGTTTTTTCCTCCTTCCAAGGCAGTAAAAAGAAGAAAACTACTCCAAATTGGAATTGACTAAATCAATGTGGGACAAATTAGTTTGGTCCTTCAGCCTTGTTTAGCTGCTAATTTGCCTCCAGTGCTGGAGGAGCAAAAATTAAAGTTGACCTGATCAGAAGAGAAATGATGTGTGATTGCAGCCCAAAATGCAAACAGTGCCTTGGGCTGCATCAAAAGAAAGAGGTGGACAGCAAAGAAAGGAATGAGATTTCTCCCTTCTACTCTGCCCTTCTGAGACCTATCTGGAGTATTACACAAGAAAGATGTGCTGCTGTTGGAGTAGGTCCAGGGGAGGGCCACAAAGATGATCAGAGGTTTAGAGTCACCTCTCTTATGAAGAAAGGTGTTGAGAGAGTTGAGCTTGTTCAGTCTGTAGAAGAAAAGGCTCCAGGATGACCTAATTGCAATACTTAAAGGGATTTTAAAATCAGGAATGAGACTGCCTACAGAAGCTGTGGATGTCCCATTCCCAGAAGGAATCAAGGCCAGGTTGGATGGGGCCCTGACCAACCTAATCTGCTGGAATGTAACCCTGGTATGGTGGTGAAACTGGATAGTCTACAGGTCCCCTTCCAACCCAACCCGTTACATGACTCTGTGATTTTTCTAGCTTGTCCTTGACAGTTTAGATGCATAGATACAACGTACGTTTCTTTAAGTAGTCTGTCAGATTACTGGAAAGGCTGTTTGGATGGTAATGATGAATTAGATAGCGGTAGGGCAAGTATTTACAAGTTAAGATTCTAAAAAATGAAACAATAGCTAGTCAAGCTAAACTATTTCTAAGTACTGAAGAATGGTTAAAAGTAAGCATGCAGGTTTTAGTTTTGATTTGGTTGAACACTGTGAGAACATAAATATAAGAGAAATTGTATATGCTATCTTGTGTGAGAATTTGAGGAAGTGTGGGGACCAGTGAGAGAAAAAAAAGTATCAGAAACTGTTTCCAGAAAGTGATTGCCAGTGTCTCACAGCCAAAATGGAAAGATATTTATATTGTTCTGCTAATGTATGTTACTGATCATTACATAATTTCTGTTAGTGGTTTAAATGATGGGCTAGAGAAGATGCTTATGAAATAAGAAAAGTGCCAGAAACAGGAAGAGTAATGGATTTATGAATGGACCAGGTGAGCTGGAAAACTTATATAAAGAAAATGATATTCCATTCAGAAAAGATATAATCTGGACTTCTGTAATCAAATACACAGATTGATCACTTACACTGCTTTTCTGTTGAAAAATGTCTGGGATGTGATAGTGACTCATAATCTGACAGGATAGTCACAAAGTTCTACAGTTGTGTATGTTTTGTCTGTTAACAACAACAGCAAGAATAACAAACAACAAGAAAAAAAAATCATAATAGAATGTAAGACAAATGTTTGAAAGGGTTTTCACATCTGCCTGTGTGAGGGCCTCAGCTGGAGTTAGACAGTGCACATAAGAGAAGATGGGAAACAATAAAGTGATGCCAGAAAGAGAGACCAGAAGGTAAGCCGGGTTGAGAGAGCAGGGCACAAGTTAAATAATGCAGCAAATCTTTCCCTCACTAGCAGCTAACAAGAAGATAGACTGATAGAAATAATAAGTAACATCAAGATGACCTGTAGCAAGTGAAGATAACATATGGCCACTAACTAGATATTTGGATTATAAAGCATTTACAGACCTATCTTCTTCAGGTTGTACTCCAGAGCAGTTGAACTGTGGTGATGGAAAATGTAAGCATCAATATAAGACCTGTGAAGGTGGTGAAAGCTGCGGGGAAGCCAGCAATGAAAACAACTGTTGTAAGTATGTATTTTTTGCTGTTTTCCAAGAGATGGTGGAAGGCAGAAGGAGAGATATGTAGATGTGTTCAGTTTTATTTTCAATGGAAAACTTTCTCATTCAGTTTGTGAATCTTCCAGTAGACGTGCAGATTAGAAATACAGTGGTATTTTCTACATGTAAGAATCCAAAACAAGGCTTTTTTTTTTTTTTTTTTCCTCATCAAGAAGTACTTTTGTAGTCAGTGTCCTGAAAATGACTTTAAGCAGCCATTTCTATTTGTAATGGTAGGCACACACCATCTCCCTCCTCACACAAAATAAAGCTCAGACTTCTTAGGGGGTTCCAACATTTTTTCTGTGAGTCCAACTTGACTGACTAAGCATACAGTGTACTTTTACATGAAGTCTTTAGATTTGCCTATGCGTAAATAGAAGGTCGGTGAAGAGCAAAGAAGGTTAATGTTATCTCCAAATGCCTATTAATAATCCAATTAAGTACACAAAATCTAGATGCTACTTTCTGAACTTAACAAATGAATGCATCTTTAGCTACTTTCTGCCATAGCTTAGCTGCTAAGTATTCCCTGCTGTTTTGCAGCAGGAATGATTCATGCTACTTTCACAACTGGTTGTTACTGTTTGAGATAAATGATATGGTCAGTCTACCAATAAGGACCTGCTGTATTTTAACCTTTCTTCTCCTACTGATTCCTGTGCAAGTACAACAACATAAGGCTCAACCAAAGTATTAACTGGGATTATAAATGAATCTTAAGAGATGTCCCATGTCCTATAATCTCAATGACTAAAAGAAATGACAGTACCATTACATGAGAAGTCTGCTTAATGCAATCTAAATTGCAAAATAGCTTTAAATTCAGTTCCCTTGTGATGTGGACCTATGTTGGTAGCCATCCTGCTTCTCATCACTTATTCATATAAGGTGAATGGAAATGCTTCTGAATTATTTTCTGAATTTAGTATTTCTACATACTCTTTCTCAGCACCAAATACAAGTTTTGTAGTAGTAAAAACATATCAATCATAGTGTAACTTGTTTATGGGAGAGTCTAGAGCAGTAATTAATGAAGCAAAATCCAGGATAACAGTGCATTTATTTGGAAGATCTAAATTGCTTGCTGTGCATTTCAGTTAGAACAGCAAATTCTCATCCACTGTTGCCTGATCAGTACCAAATAATGTACGGGAAAGAGACACTATAAATTTGGGACTTTTGTCCTTTTACCACATACACATCTTTACAACACCATTATGGGCACTGCTGGTACTACGAATGTCTCCTTGAACTTTGCCACTATAATGTCTGCCTTGCTTCGAATCTTAGGTCCTTGATGTAGCCATCAGAATGTCCTTGTTTGCTAGAAAACATCCCTACTGCTATTTCGAGGTTGCTGTAAACAACTGATAATAAGATTCATAGAACCATAGAATCATAGAATGGCTTGGGTTGGAACGGACCTCAAGTATCATCAAGCTCCAACCCCCCTGCCACATGCAGGGCATGATGTCAGTGGATAGGTCAGAATTCCTATATAGCAAACTATGATAATTATTAACAAAAAATTTATTGGAGGTTGCTTAACTTTCTCTTAAAAACAAAAGCGAACATCTGAATAATATCTGCTCTGTAAATGTGTGAATTGTAATGAGAATACAAATCACAATCTGACAAGCCTAGTTTACTCACTTTGAAGTCAGAATGAATGCAGCTGAATGCTGCGCTGTCTTTCTTCAGGGATGACTGAGATTTAAATTAGTGTGATTATTAATGCTTTTCCACAGAGGGGACTGTTTACACTGGCACAGGCTATGACTTCAGGCAGATTGGAATGTGTGGCTTTGAACAACTCTTGGAAAAGAAGAGTAGGTTAATCATTTGAAGCTCTGGCTTTTAACACACGACACTGTTTTCTCTCTAATTTCAGCCTACAAAAATTGCTTCCCTTATACTTACAAATGTCTTAATGGAAAATGCTTGTTGAAACCAAATCCTGAGTGTGATGGGAAAAGAGACTGCACAGATGGATCTGATGAAATGAACTGTGGTGTGGTAACAGTTATTTGAAAATTAGTTAAAGACATCACAAATGGAGTTAGGAATTGGATCTATTGTCAAGTATTACTGCATTAAAAGTTGATAACATCAGATGTAGGTTTTAAAAATATTCCTGGTAACATTTGCATGAAAATGGACATCTTCAATTTTGTGCCTTCTCATTTTAAACTTACTAATTTATTCTGTCTGTGATTATTTATTTCAAGCAGTGAGTGTTTCCAGGTCGCTAAACTGGTAGATCTTGTTGCTCGTTTGATCTGAATGAAATGAAAAGACTCCTGGAGCAGCGTATATAAGTAGGGAAAGGAAAAGATCTTAATCCAGTAAATTGTTGAAAACAGCCCAATTTAGGATTACATTTAAATGTTATTTTTAGGTTATTAACCTCTTAGGGAATCTGTTATGGAGGATAGGCAATGTGTGGTTTATTCCTTTGGCATTTTTCCAACTGTAAAAAAAAAACAACTTTTTTTTTCCTCCCCAATGGCCTTGTGGTCTGTAAGTAAATGTTAGTTTATGTATGAAGTGTAACAAAGTAAAATGACCTTGTGTTTTCCTTTTCTACTTTTTCCTTTTACTTCTTTTAGCTTGTGGAAGAAACCAGTTTAAGAAAAGCAGGATTGTTGGAGGTGAAGATGCACAATCTGGAAAGTGGCCTTGGCAAGCAAGTTTACAAATCGGAGCACATGGCCATGTTTGTGGTGCATCTGTTATTTCCAAGAGGTGGCTTGTATCTGCTGCCCATTGCTTTCTGGATTCTGATTCTATAAGGTATGGAAAAAATATGCTGTCAAAGAGTTCTACAATTTGAATTTGATAATTTTGCAATACTGCTTTCAAATGTCTGTAGTAGTTATTCTGTGTTCTGATAAATTGAATAAGGTGTAACTGTGATGTTATAAGTACATGAACCCTTGGTTTATTATGCATTCTCTGGAAGTCCCAGATATCTGAAGTAATTTTTCTGCCTCTGTCTCTAGTGGATCCTGCATAATAAAACGCACTGCTTTATGCCCACCAATCAGTGTTCAGTTTAGATATCTTAAACTGAAAAGACATGCTTCCGATATGTGACAAGGAGGACAGATTAGTAACACACTTCATGACTTCCAAAGCTCCATGGTTACATTTTGAAAAACAGAAAGCCATGCATTTTAATTTCAGCAATTGAAAGTATTCAGTCGCTGAGACCTGAGTTTGTCTGCATGGCAATACACTAGAAATAATTTACAGTAAAGATTTCATAGCTTTTTTGTAAGATAATCTGGAACTTGTGCAACATATGGCACATGTTCAGACAAGATGGAGATAATATTTTTGCTTGTCAAGTACATTGCAGTTCTCTTGATGCAAGGTGTACATGAGTTCCAATAGTATGACTGCATATTAGTTTTTGGGTTGGTGACAAATGTTTTGCATTCCCGTGCTCTACATTCAAGGGAAAACAATTGCCTTCATTCTAACCATTTTTACTAACCCGCTAATTCCTACAGTGTTGCATACAGTTGTGGAAAATGCATTAATGCCCTCAGGAAAGAGACTATACTGAATAAAGGCTGTAAATATTGCAGAGACAGCTACAGCAGTGCACTGCTTGTATCTGAGATGTAATCTAGCTTTTATTCAGCATGGAGAAGTTTGTTCAGAGAATTTCCCTGAGCTGTATAAGTATCCCAGTTATCCTTAATTGAGTAGATGACCTCTCTTCTCATACACAGAAACATGAATGCATATGAGGATTTTTCCAGTTCTGTATGCTCTGGTGCATCTTGATTTGACCTGAATTCTCATATCTGAGGCCTAATGGCTTTACTCCATTATCAAATGATATAATTACAGTCAGAGAATTCTCAGAATAGCTGTCCATTTGTGTGTTGATTAGGCTTTTTATACATTAGCTTCGGACAGTTTTGAAAACTGTGGTGACATGCAGTAATAGGTTATTGCTGTAGCTAAATAGCCACTTTCAAATTTAATTATCCAATCTGAAAAAAGTAATTTTATAATTAAAACTAATGTGTTACTTAACAAAATTTTGACCAAGATCCTGAAGAACCATTGCTAGTGAGAGAAGAATATGTGCTTTTAAGGCTTGCATGTCAGAACAGTTGACTTTGGCCTGTTTCCTAGCCCGGGAATGTCAAAAGCAATACTGACTTTTACCCAAGACAAGTGTTGTTGAAAGTATAAATGTGCTGATAACAGAGCTCTGAGAAACCCATTGCTAATAGCTCAGTCTGGTTTTGCTTTGGTCGTTTCCTGTGGGCAGCATCATGACTGATAATCTGCCTGACCATCTGTACCGCATTTTTTTTCTACCTCAGATATGTTCTAAGGCTATTTATGCAACAGATTTCTGGTGAGTTGGTTGAAGTTGATCTCTGCACCAAAAGAAAACCATACAGCCAACTGCATTACTGAGCAAAACTGCATGGTTTACCATGGCATAGCATTGTCATTCTGTTTTTACCATACCTGAATAAAAGTCAGATTTGAAAGTATTGCAGAATGCACAGGGTGCTTTGCTTACTGAAAAGATGGCTGAAAAAAGTGCTTTTCCAGGAATTGATCTTATAGCTCTGGATGTCATTACTCTCAAAAAGGTAATTTAAACCATTACTTAATGCCTTAGGAGGCAGAGTAAAACATCTATCTTCATAAGTGGTATTCTACTCCATTCATTTTGTTTTGATGAATCTCATCAAATACCATATTGTTCCTAAAATGGAGTGAACTGGCACTGCATTGCTTTGTAATGGGTTGTTCTAAAAACATTCTCTTTACAGATACTCTGCTCCATCAAGGTGGAGAGCATACATGGGTTTACGCACTGTTGATGAAAAGAGCAATCATGTAGCTGTGAGATCAATCAAAAGGATTATTGTCCACCCACAGTATGACCACTCTATCTCAGATTATGACATAGCCCTGTTAGAAATGGAGACACCTGTATTCTTCAGCGAGCTGGTACAGCCCATTTGTTTACCGAGCAGCTCTAGAGTATTTCTTTATGGAACTGTCTGCTATGTAACTGGTTGGGGAGCCATAAAAGAAAATAGTATGTTCATTTCCTGCAAAATTTCCTGCTTCTTGCAAGTTTGACTTAATTTTAAATATTAACAATGAAATATTTATAGTCCTAAGATAATTTTTTCTGGTTTACATAATAGTTCTATTAAAAACTTGAAAATGTCTGAATTGCTAGGCTATAAATTCTGAATATACTTGTAGTGGTAAGTATCAATACACATAATCTGTATGGGGGCCAGAGATTATATCACATATCACTGAAAAATAAATGTGTTACATTTACAAAAAACAAGTCCCTTTCCATCTTCATAGTCCATTTATCCGGTGAATAGGTTGTAATCTATCTTCAAGTCAAGAAAACAGGAACTTGGAATAACAGAGTAGAAAGACTTTGTCTCTAAGGCTGTAGTTAAAAATATGGAGCCCCTGAAATAATTGTAAGAATATGGTGGGTTTGGGTATTGTCTTTCTCTTAACAAAAGGTAAATTCATGTTTATCTCAGGAGGAGTGCTGACTGCAGATCAGAGCAGCATGCTGCAGGAAAAAAAGCAAGCAGAGTTAGAGAGGGCCACAGAGGAGCCTGCAGGATCTTGGCCCCATCGCACTGGAGCCAGCTTTGAGACTTGAGTGTAAACAGCTCCTCAGCATTGCATTAGTGTCCACTGTTGTGCTGAGATCAAACCCTTCATGTCTGATCAGAAGCCATCTGCTGTGGTAGTGCTGGTTTTCCTAACATGCAAAAAATATTAAATAAATCTAAGATAACCACTGAATAGCCTGATAAGTTGCAAATGATATATATATATATATGTGTGTGTATTTTTACATGATGCCTTCTTATAATATCTTTTATCAAAATAATTTAGGTAATATTTAAAATCAATCTAAAGGTATCTGGAAAAAAAAACATATTTTTCTGTCTTGTCTAGTTCATTCCCAACTCACCCAAAGAGCCTAATGAGTAAACAAACTTCCATTCATCCATATACTGAAAAAGTTCACTTTTCACATAGTAGCTCACTATTGGACCAAAGCATGACTGAGGATAGTAGTTCACAGCAACACCTTATGCCAATGCTTTGGTACAGAATCAAGCTCCTAGTACGACTTATGACTTACATGCTTGAGTTTCAGTCTCCCTTTGCTTCCAGTTTCATTTCTTAGCTCCTTATCCATAAGTGAAAGGATGGAAAACAGTACAGGAATTTCCTTGGCTAGGCCATACACAGCGTTTAGAGAGAACCATAGTGTAAATAACAACAAAAAGCTTTGGGCACAATTTGAAAAGACATTCAAAATGAGTTAGATTCAGTGGTATGTTGTATTATTTTTTTATAATTTTATGACTTTTTATTACTTTCTGGCAGAAAAAAGTTCATAAGAATAAAGACTGAAGCAAAAAGGGAATATTGTTGGTGCATACAGACTTCTTTGTCTAAAGACTGTGTAGACAGCAGTGTTCAAAAGCTGAGGACAGGCCACAATTAAAGAGAGAGGAATTTTCATCTATCAGTTGGGTAGAGTTTGAGTTTGGAGCAATTCTCCTTTGTTTTGGCATGTGGTTTCCACTGTAGACATCTGTACTACTGACATGTTTGTAACATTTGATTTTTTTCTAGGTCATCTTGCCAGAACGCTGCAGGAAGCTAGAGTGAGAATAATTAATCAAAGCATTTGCAGCAAGCTGTATGATGATCTCATCACCTCTCACATGCTCTGTGCTGGAAACCTTAACGGTGGCACTGATGCATGCCAGGTAATCTGGTGCTTGTTAAGAAACTGAAAATAAATGTTTACTTTCATTGGGAAACTTCAGAGTTTAGGTTAGTATTTTTGTTGCTCTTTCCCCGTCCTTAGTAGTAGGAGAGTGAGGTGTCCTGAATGCATGATCAATTTAACATGGCAATTAATGATCTTCAAAATAAGAAAGGGAAATTAGCATAAATAATATCTGAAACCTTGAGAAATTCTACTTCACAAGACAAGGAGTAAAATGTGTTTAAAACAATTCTTTTACCTCTCCAACAATTAATTTTCTTCTATAGAATCATAGAAATATAGTAGCAGTGGTGTAAGGATAAAGGGAATGAAGCTAAGAGTACCTGCACTTTTTGCTATTTATGTTGAGTTTTTTTTCCCCTTTTTTGATATCTGGGTGTTGGGATTGCAGCGGTCTGACAAGAAATGTACTGTTACAGTTGCAAACAAATACGTAATGCAGAAAGTAAATTTGGTAAATGCAATTGAAGTGCTGCCTCTTTGTTTCATATGTTTGTTCATGCATATAATGAGTTTTGATTGCATCATGGTATCACGAGTTATATGATCTAGTTTACTTGTGCACACAATCAGAAACTGTCCTTTGGACATACTTCAACTGCCTTAACTCTATCTTCTTTTTCTTCCTAGTTGTTTTACTACCTGTGCTATTTATCTATCTTTACTAAGATGAATATTCATTTTATGAATTATAAATGCAGTCATTTTTCTAGAGACTGTGTAAAGGGAGAAAAACATGTTACTGAATTTAGACAGTGGTAATTTGATTCAACTTCTGTATAATATATAAAGTTTACTGTTTTAATGTGATAGGTGATTTTTTTACAGTATATAAGTCTTAATGGGTCAAACTTCTTCATACACAAAGGACTATTTGTAGGATCCTCTTGTAGTCTTTAGATTCTTAGTCAGTGAAGTATTATTTTGTTAACTTAATGTTCCATTTATATATGATTTTAAACCTTTGAACTGTTTTGTTTAAACATGTTGTAATATACCTAAGGCTTGAAGTTCCTCCAAAACATGTGTTGTGTAAAACATGCCCTTAGATTTTTAGATGGATATTTTAACTGCTATAGACCATACTGTTTAATCCAGTTTCCAATACAATATGCTATGTTGTGTCCCAGAATGCTGGCTCTCTGGGTCTCTAACATTTTTGTCCGTAGCAGATTTATTATTTCTTTTTCTTCTGTCTCCAGCGTATTTCCCGTGCAGTGTTCGAGATGAATGACGCTGAACTTCAGTCAATTCCCACAAGCACCCTGAAAACCCTTGCATTACAATTCAAGCCTTGTAGTCATTCTGATTTGTTTTATTTCTTCGTGGTCATATAACCAGCGTAGTACATTCACAGCTCACGTGAATTTTCCAAACAGCTTTTGTCTTTAGCTGATGTGGTAGTTACAGTGAGAAATAGTGTATATTCTTTCTAGCTTAGTTATCTTATCACTCTTGGGTGTTCTCTGGTTTTACATGGTTCCTCTTTCCAGGATCCTTCCTCTTTCTACCTTCACACAGCTCCTTCTGTCTTTCACAAGCAGCTGTATAACTAACTGACCAGAATATATAGACTCTTTTCTCAAATTGCCTCTACATCAGCCTCTTTGATAATCCAAATTGCCAGTATGACAGCACCCCAAGAGAGAGGATTAACTCATCTGACTTTGTTATCATTAGATAATTTTGGTTAGTTGCCTGTCTATTGATGTTCCTTTCTGGTATGTGGCTTTCTTCTGGCCTCTTGTGTGTTTTAGCTCCAACTGGAGGCAGCAGAAAAACCCCAGGCTCAATTTGGAGGCTGCTAATTGCCTTGTATACATCACAAGAATCTGAAGATATAAGCTGCATTTATAAACTGTTCAGAATTCCGTGAATTATCTGTTCAATGAAGGCAGGCAGTGAAGGTCACAAAGCATTTTTTAGCCCAAGCATGTTTTCTTTTTGTGCGCTAAACTAAACTGGAATCTTTAATTTTCGATGTTGTACAGACCAGAATGTTCCTTTTGAGAAGACAGCTTTTATTTGCATGTCCCATGTAGTCTTTGTTCCTTTCCTTCACTCTATGAATGTGGCTGCAGACTTGAAAATGAAGCTGCTAATACCTAAACACACCTTTCCTTGGTATCCTTCTGTTCCTGTTTAACATCATAAAGACTTTTGCTTTCAATCTGAGAATAGATAATGGTCAACGGTAGTAGAGTTCCCTCTTTCCATCCCTGTCTTTTCCTCTCCCCCATTCAGCTCATGATGAATTGCTTTTTGAATCCTGTACACCAGCAGGGAGTAATTTTTCACTTTCCTCTTGCCTTTGCATTGTGTTGCTTAGTGTGCTAATTTTGTAAGCTAAAACAAATTGAATAAATTCAACATTTTACTGTGCTCTGTGTGCATATGCTAATGGATAAATTCCCTTTGTTTCAGGGAGATTCTGGAGGTCCCTTGGCCTGCACAGGAAAGGGAAATAGATGGTACCTTGCTGGCATTGTGAGCTGGGGTGAAGGATGTGCTCGACGCAATCGTCCTGGTGTATACACTAAGGTGACAGCACTTTATGACTGGATTCGTCAGAATACAAACTGATGTGCCAAAGAGAAAATGCAGGTCATCTCCATTACAAAAGCCTCTTCCTACGTTTTCATGTACATGAGAATGCTGCTGGCTGTTTCACTATGAAAGAAAGCACTATCTTAATGCAGAAATGATCATTTGTCATTCACCTAGTGGCAACTGTTTGGATTCTGACCAAATAACTTCAGGTTCCTTTTGGATTCATATGTCTTATTCCCTACCAGCAGAAAAAAGTTGCTCTGTACCTTTGCGTAGGCGTACAAGGATATTTGTGCTCACATCCCATATATACTCACATATATTCCCTTACTGATGTTACAGGATTCTAAATGTGAGCAATTCCTCTGGTTTTTTGTTTTGTTTTTGGTGTTGTTTTTTTGTTTGTTTTGTTTTTCAGTCTACAAATAATATGATCAGTATAGCATACAGATTTGAGATGAATTTGTGCTTCAGTTTTGCTGCCACTTCATGGCTGCTCTTTTCTGGGCTGTAACTTCTAGGCTGTCTTCTTCTGTGATTTTCCTAAAATCACCAAATACTCAGATCACAAATGTTATGATTTAAAAAAAAAAAAATAAAAAAAAATAAAAAAATACGAATAGCAAATAAGAGAAAATACTGTATTTTAATTAATTAAACTAAAGAAAACTGCATGTAAAAATGCATTGTGAATTATGCTTTTTTAAAGTTCCTAAGAAAGACCTCATAAGCTTTTGGTTCATCAGCAAAATGTTAGGAATTTAGAATACGGCCCCTTTCCTATCGCTAAAGGTTGTAAGTACGTACTTGTGCATGTAACTTATTAAGATAAAATGGTATATTTGCCTTATTTATTGACTGTTAATACCAAGGCTATTTATTAATTCCCTTCTTTGATATTAGGCTGCATTGAAATCGTGAAAACCAGAATGATTTCTTTTATAAAAGAACTGGCAATCAGATATCAACTGTAGCACACGCTGGTGTGTAAGCTGGTTTGTATCCAAGGTTTGACTATATTTTCTTCTTCTTTTTCTCCACCTCCAAGCAGCTGAGGGCTTAATTAGCAGCCATGAAGGAAGTGGTAGGTGGCAATTGTAGTGGAATGGTGACATTGGTCCCTAGGTCATAGAAGGCCAGTGCTTCAGTGGGTGCTAGAGACTGCATATCCACCTGCCTAAAATGAAAGGCTAGAACTGCCTGAGGAGAGAAGGTACCACATGAGCAAAACAGGCCAAAATGCATGGTGGCATTTTTTTAGGGGCATCTTTCAAGCAATCTGCTTCAGGATTACTGCTTTGCCAGGAAGTCTTTTGTGTTGAATCCAGTCTTCTAGTAAAAACAGGCAAAATCTTGCACTCTGAGACTCTCCTGATGAACCTGGACATCTTCCTCAGTCTTTACTGCTTTCTTACTTTCTCTTTACGCAGAAAAAATACTTGTAGTGTCTAATGTCTGCAATGTGTAACAAGTAGATTTTTCTCATCTCTGGCTCCAGCATGCTCTGTGTATTCTGGCATGCTTCTGGTGGGTTTGTGCTGCTTTCCTTGATGTCCTCGATCTGCAGTGAAACAAGTTTCAAGGTAATGTTCTCTGTTTTGTCTCTTTTCCTGGCCAGAAGAAAGAGTTGTGCCCATATGATGAAAAAAGAATTAAGAGGTCCTTGGTCTCAGTGAAAGTAAATGACACCTATTCTATCATAAGATCACTCTTTCAATCTTAGTAGTATCTAGCTTCAAAAACGATAATCTGTTGATGATAATGTAAGCCAAATATTGCTGATCTGAAGATTTTAACGCTGCTTATTATATTACATAATTCTGACATTCAGTTTAATAAAGAATTTGTCTGTATTTTCTAGAGGGTATTAGAATCGTGCTGCATATTTGGAAGTGTTTAGCTTTTAAAACAGGTGAAAAGGATGAAGCTGTCAGCTTGAATGTCAGTCCTTCCAGGTCACAGCATGCTTTTTTTCTAAAGTACATAAATATGTGGTTCTTGTTTAGCCACTGATCTTTGGGAAAACATGAGAGTGAGTTAGTACTGTAATTTTCACACAGTGTGCTTCCTGCGTGTAATAGGGATTCTGCTTCTCCATCCTTTCTTGCTGTGGTTTTGGGCATTCCCCTTGCTGCTACCCCTGCAGCAGTTCTTGTGTCAAGCTTCTTACGTAAACTATACTCAAATTATACTCTGTAGGGGTTTTAGGTAACTATAAAACATAAGTCATTCACTTCTTCTTTTTCAATAAACACGTGATAAAAATGTAAGTGTATATGTTTCCTTCATTTGGTTGTGCCTCTGAAACTCTAAAGCTTGGATACGGTCAAAACTGCATTTGTACTTTGGAGTTTACATTTTGGTAAAGCTAAGCCAAACCTGCCTGCATGACAAAAGCATGCATTTAAGGACATGTGTTTCTTTTCCTTATTTAGAAACAACAGTTGCCTTCACTTCAGAATGAAATAGCTTTCCTGCTGTTCAGTCTGAGATAAGAGCCTAGGCCAGAAGGTTCAGATCAGTTCTTAACTTCCCGTTTTATTTAAGAATTGGCAGTTCCATGTGTCAGAAGGGTCAGTTGCTTCACTGGAAAGAAAAAAAAAAAGACACTAAGTGTGAAAGCTAGATCACCCAGACAACAGAAATTCAGTTCACACAGAGTTCCTTCAGAAGGGTGGAATAAATGGACTTTGGCATTATGAGATCCATAATCATTAACTCACTTGACATAGGAAAAAAGTTGCTGGAAATACATGAGTGGAAATCAAGTATGCAAACCCAGTTTTCAGCAGGAATACTGAGAACCAGCAGGTAAATACTTTTCTAGTGAAGATCCCAAGTGAATTCCTGTGGATTCAGATACCTGTTTTGATCTTGATGGCTGTCCAGCTTCATCCTCAGTACTCCAGTCTTTTAAAGATTCTCCATGGAACTTGTGTTTGTTTTTGTCTGCTGATTTAAACCAAGCCTTATGCTCAGCTTCACAGAGTGCCTCCGCCTGGATGACTGCCCCATGACTTCAGCAATCCAAACCTCCTTGGGAATACTCTAAGCTTAGTAGCCAGAAGAGTTGCACAATGAGAAAATCTGAGGGAGAAAAACCCATCCACAGTATTTGGCAAAGAAAAGAAGGAGTGGTTCTGTGAGTGGATATCCCAGCAGAAAGAGACTTTGTTCCCTTTTTAATGCACTATCCTCTCTTCCGAGGCAGGAGTGTGAGCATCCTTTTGATCAAAAGTAAGAGGAGTGCTCTGTGGCAAGGAGGAAGAAACCCAAGGAAGGAGTTAAAACAAGAGAAATAAGAGGAGGTAGGATGAAGAATACTGGATGGGTGGGAGGGAGAGGGGAAAATAAGCCCCTGGCTACAGTAATCGTTTTATTTCTCGTGGCAGTCTAGTGCAGAACAAATCACAATTCACACAATGATTTGCTTTGTAAAACCCTCAAGGGCACAAGATAAAATAGAAGGCCACCCCCCTTCTCTCTTCAGATTTGTTCTTTTTATGTGGAATTGAATTCTCAACTTCTTGATTTTACACTCCACAGTATGTGAATAGACACAAACTCTTCTTTGGCATCTGACATGATTTCAAGCTTCAGAACAGCTAGAGAGGACAATTCCCAGAACAAAACTAAGTAGTGTTCAGTTCCAAATAGACTGTACTGGGAGACTAAAATTGGAAGCATTAATGGAAGATGTAATCTCTCTTTGTAGTTCAGTAGAACCGCAAGTGATGTGATACTTTCCTTGGTTTGTGCTGTCGAGAACCACATCTGCTTGTCTGTATTTCACTGTTTCAGCTGAAAGCAGCAAGGAAAGCAATCCAGTTGCTTTCAAAATCACTTCAGCAAATGGCAGCACTGCCGAGGGTTAGTCACCTGCTCGTGCTTGTCAAGGGCTGGGTACAGTAAGGCAGACAAACTGGAAAGCCTAGTCTTGCACAGTGGAGTTGTGGAGACGAGGCGAATCGATACTTCCTCTCCCTCCCTTTCTTACTTGGCTTGTGCAGATGATGTTATTTGTCTTTCCAAGGATTTCCCCTTACTTACTGACGTTTTGAGATTGCTCCTGTAAAAACTATCCCAGCTCTCTCACTGTTACAGTCTTCAGCTTCATACCAGAACTGCTACTGGCATAATTGCTGCTGAAACCAGAAGGAAATGAGCTGGCTCCGTGCTTGCTACAGAGACAGAGGTCCTCACACAGGAACAGAAGCTATGAAAAGGCAAAGCTCTGATGGGGAGCATGAGGTTATTGAATTGCAAGAAGTTAATGGGGAGGAAAGTACAGCTGATCTTAAGAAGCCTCTAAATTCTCAAGTACCTGCAACCAGCAAGGTAGGAATTTCAGTTGCTCATCTGGTGCTTGTGGAGCTGCCGGGGAAATACCACACAATGAGAGAAGTGGCATTTCATAGAAACATCGTGTAGGGGCTGTTTAATTTGTTTGGAGAAAGGGTTCTCGCTTGAAAACAAAGGCTGAAAGTGTGTAAAATGTATTTATTTCATTTTGCTCAATGAAACACGCTAGTGTAGGAGTCAGATATTGAGCATTATTATTTTTTGGTGCCGTTAGCCTGTGAGCTTTATCTTAGGAAATAAAAGTTGTACTTGGTATTCTAAATTTTGCTTTCTGTTTTCACGCGTTGCCAGTGGGATTGGGCTTGAAACTAGAAGGGAGAAATGCTGAAACACATTAAAAACAGGCGTTCTGAAGGAACAAACTGATCCAAAAACAGTGCTGCCAAAGCGAGAATAAGATGCCCCGCAGTAAAGTTTGTAAACCATGTTGGATTCTCCCTCTTTGATCTTTGTGCAATTTGTGGTTGCTGACATTTGGTAATTCATATAAGAATGCCCCAATGCCTCAATTAAGAGTAGTGCGTGAGTCCTGGGTTAGCTGGTGCCCAGAATTTAGCTTCAAGCTATGGGGCAGTCTAATGCTGGCAGATGAGCAGTATTTACTCATGAGTGGCCGTGGTACAAAATTCTCATTACTTATTTAAGCGCAGAGGGAAAATGTGTGGCAGAAATTCCACATTTCTGTGTGGGCAGACTTTCTGGAACAGCTGAGCCCACCTGAGATCTCGTCAGCATTAGTCATGCTGTCTCTCCCTTCCTGCTCCTGGCATTCTCTCCTTTTTTTGAACCCACTCATCGTTTCAGTGTTGATTTGTGCCATTAAACAAACAGCCCAATTTCCCATACCATATAGGGGGCCAGTTCTTTATCCTCTGTTCGGGTGAGCCGAACCAGCCTGCTACAGGATCAGGCAAGTTCTGCAAAGGTTCAAAGAGGAATAGGAGAAAAGGTGGAGGAAAGAGGCTCAGCTGCCTTGAGAAACTGCCTTGAGTTTCTGTTCAGCCTTCCCCTTCCCAGAAATGTGTTTTCATCTGGGCTCTTTCTGCTGATTCTGGGATTTGATTTCCTATCCCGTGGGAAATACTGGAAAATTATTACACACTGCTTCCTGCTCAGACCGCAGATTAATCACAGTGGCCCTGCCCATCTGGGAGAGAATTTTTTCTGTCGCTTCTTCCTGGAGGTCTTGTGACGTTTATGGGCAATGTCCAAGCGAGTGCTGGCCCTGCTGATGAGACACTGTCGCAGAGCTGAACGTCCACTTGACATCAATCCAGTTTACAGTGCTTGATTAGCAATCAATCTTTTGTGATGGCCTGAATTTGTGGCTTGTATCCTAGGTGGGAGTTTGGTAACTGTCTTGACTGATGATATGAAGCTGATTTCATCAGTGTAGCACTGGACAATAGTTACCAATTTGTTTGGTTTTGTTTTTTTTTTTCAGATAAAGAACTTATATACTAGTGTCAGGTATTAAACTGAAGGTTGGCTCTTCCAATGCATTTTTTAAAAAATGAAAAAGAATCCCCATGTGTATATATGACCACTTGACTGTGTGCTTTAAGAGAAACTACGTTAAGCCAGTTGCTCTTCATTCCCCACAAAAGTGAAGTTCCCCACGGGAGGTGTCTGTAGAGGACACTTTCTGTTTGTCTACCCCATATCCTGGAGAGCTCAGGTAAGCTCTTTCTGGGGATCTTTCCTCTCTTCCCCAGTGCAACTGCCGTTCCAGTGAAGTTTTAAGCCAGCTGGTGAATGTCAGTTCAATTCATTAAAAAGTATTCTGTCATGCTAGGTTCTTAGAAAGTTCAAAAGGTGAAGGAAAGGAAACTAGATTAATGCCACCAGCAAGCAGCTACTTCCTGTCAGTCTACCTATGTCTGTCTCAGACAGCCCATAACACGTGCTTTGCCACATTTGGTGCCAGAGACGAAAAGACACAGAGTTCATAGGTTTACAGTAAATGATTAGAAGGATAAATGAAAAGGAAAGCATGGTTTTCTTACACATTCATGCTCTTCATTCAAATTTCTGTCTATGGAACAAATTAGTTGGCGTTTATTTGTTTTATTATGTCACCTAAGCTTGTTTTTTAATGTTAGTACAGCTGGGTTAGCTAATAACCTTGCTCTTAAATCTTAGTAAATTTAAATGAAATGTAGTTATTGTCCTTTTGTTCCTACGTGAACATGCATGCAAACCCAATTTATATGAAGGTAATTTCCTTGTCATCCAGAACATGTGAGATTTGTAATAATCTTTGAGTCTACTCAATAGCTTCCCAGTATTTAATCTTTTAAAGGAAAGGGAATTAGCTTTAAAAGTCTTAATTACTCTAGTGGTTTTTAATGCAATAATATCTAATGAATAGCATCTCATTTGCTTTGAGTTCTGGCATCCGGGAGTTATGCAGGCTAATAAGATCAACATCACAGAGGTGAATTATCTTGGAAGTTCCTCTAGACATGTTTTTAGCTGGGAGACATGGCACACTTTAAAAGGACAGCCTGTGGGACACACACATCAAAATGATGTAGCTGACAAAAATTGGAAGCAGTGAAAGAACATTTGTAGAGTCTCATCTTTCCGAGCATTTCAAGAGTTGAAAACTGAACAAATGGGGAATACTGTGTCTCTCAGGTAATAACCTGCAGGTCTGTCTTCCCTCTTGCACCAGTACTTAATATAGTAAGTACTTAATATAGTGAATTACTTACAATAAGACTCTCATTTATGTTCTTAAATGTTCTTCCCACCTTATTTCATTAATGAAAATTCACTTTCCTTTTGTAATTAGGAGAGAGATCAATGGAAATCTTGTAGGAAGATCATTTTCTGGAGGTGTAAACTATGGATGGTTTTAACTACAATTTTTGTTGGTTTGTTCCTGGTCATTCTCATCAGCCTAGCTCTGTATTCTAGTAAGTACCTTACTCTTGGCTTGTTCTCTAATAAAAATGAGCAATATGTACAATCTAATAAAAATATTAATTGAACAACAGCATCCTTTAAACTCCTACTGAAAACTGCATTGGAGATGTGGGTGCCAATTGCAGAAGGTGGTGTTTTGAGTAGAACATGTGAAGGCTTTTAATTGAGCAAGCAACCAGTAACTTGCAGCCTGTTGGTATGGCTGCTCTTGTAGCTAAATGAGATAGCATTACTAGAGCAGAGTGAGAGCTAGGGTAGAAATGATGCAGGTAACACTGCAGCTTAGGCAATGGATCGTTCACCTCTCCTTGTGTGATGTCTGCCAGGCTCCCAGAACAGATGGCTGTCATTGATGGGGTCAGTCACTGTCCCCTGGGTGCTGTCACTTTTCTTAAGATGACTCACGCTTTCTTTCTGTCACTCCAACCTAGTCATTACCTAGCAAGTTTGTGTGAAAGCCACCTTGGAGAAAGCCAGGAAGTTGTTGCTTTTTCCCCAGTAATTCAGCTAACTGGAACTTTTCCTACCCTTTCTATCTCCTTTTGGATATTAGATGTTTACACAGATGAAGATGATTATTGGTATACAGATGAGCTGCTACAGAATTATCACAATTTTTCTGGAAAGTTCAACTTACTGTGTGGTCTTCCACATCTTTTTTCTGAAGACATTACTAAGAGGGTACGTGTTGATGTGCTTCTTGGCAAAGCAAATTTTCCTTACGTAGGCTCAGCGTTTTTTCTTTTAAGAGCTTTCTGTTTCTCTGTGAAGCAACTCAGCCATTTATAAGTCCACATAATTTGTTAAATTTGGAATTATATTTTTGTAAAGAAAAACTGGCTGCTTTTTTCAGCAGTGTGTGGAGACAGGACAAAGGGAAATGGCCAGAAACTGGAGCATAGGAAGTTCCGCATGAATGTGCATGAGAACTTCTTTATTAGCACTGGAACAGGCTGCCCAGGGGGGTTGTGGAGTCTCCTTCTCTGGAGATATTCAAGACCCACCTGGACACCTACCTGTGCAACCTGGTGTAGGGAACCTGCTTTGGCAGGGGGGTTGGACTCGATGATCTCCAGAGGTCCCTTCCAACCCCTATGATTCTGTGATTCTGTAATGACTTAAGCATTTGTTGCATTTGCCAGGGGAAAAAAATAAAAAAAAAAAAAAAATGTAAAAACAAAACAAAAAGAAAACATCCTGTTTTTTACAAATCTCTATTTACTTAATAGTTGAGTAATAATTGAGACATAATCTTCACTTTTTTTCACTGAACAATTGAATAGTTCAGCTAAGGAGAGGCCTGTAGAGGTCTTCTAGCTCAGTGCCAAATTTGCATTGCATTCTCCTGTGAGTGTATAATGCCAGTCTGAGTTTATATTTGCCATTTACACTGAGCCATTACTGACTGAGTTGCAGCTGAAGCGAGGCATGGCAATACTGGTTTAGATGTACTGTGGAATGGGAGTCTCAGTTGGGACACCTTTCCCTCTGCCAAGTTAGAATAGAAGGGCTTTTTGCCACTAATAAGAACCCAAGCCAAACAACATAAATTGCTCCTGGCAACATGAGCACATACTTTTAGTTCACCCTGAATGCCTTCCTTTGTGCTAAGGTAATACAATAATCACTCAAACACACAGATTAACTTGTCTGTCAAGCTTAAATGGAATGTGTACAAATTCCAGGGCAGATATTTGCAGATATTTGACCTTCAGCACCTGTGTTTATGCCCCTTAAAACACCTTTATAACAATGATTCATTGTACCATCTTTTATGGAGAAAAGAGAAATTGAGGGGAAGAAATACCTTTTTAAATTTAATTCTTTTCTTTTTTCACTTTAAGATAACAGATGTCTACCGCTCATCTCCAGCTCTAGGACGCTACTTTAGGTCTGCTAAAGTGGATTTCAGGTAAGTGATTTCTATTACCAAAATTATCAGAAAGTTACAAACTTTTGATGAGATGTTTACATATGTAAATGTGCATAACATCTGAATCTGTGAAAAACAGTTTTGGGGAGAGTGATAAATATAGGTAGTGAAAAACTGATAAAGGATCCTCTGGCGTACAGTCCTACTAGTAATACATAATGACAGTAGCATTTTGTTACTGATTAGTATCTTCTCTGCTATCTTTGATCCCAAGTGCAGGCCAAAACAAGCTTTTTCTTATTAAGAAGAAAATGATCTACTGGAACCACCTGAGAGCAAAATGGATTAAATAGCCTTAAATAAATACAAGCTCAATTGGCAGCATTCTTTGTTCTTCTTTGTTGTCAAAAAAACCCTAAATGCAGCAGGAACATACAATCAGTGGAAGTCAAAGCAGTAGTAGCCCATTGATGTTTATATGGGACCATTTTTTCCCCAGTTTACTTTGAGTGCTGGGAGCAAATTCAGAGCAGCAGCATGTTGGAGTCTGGAGGAGCAGGAGCAAGAGGCAGGGCAGGTAGCACGATGGAAACTGGGTTAGTGCCTGTGGTCATTGGTTATACATGACAGAGAAGCTCAGCCACTGGAGAGTCATGGGCCCAGAGGAATAGTAGTGGTGGGAAGCAGGGGAAAAGAACACAGGCTTGCCTTGAAAGGCAGAAGAAAGCTTCAAGCTGGAATAGGGAGGAGATCTTACCCTCAGCAGAAACTGACACTGAAGGAAGGCTGAGGAGTTCATTGTGTTTTAGACACTCGTGTTTTAATCCACGAAGATTCCACAGGAGTGAAACTATGAAGTTGCAGGAGAAATGGGGCTGGAAAGCTCAGCTGTAGTGTGATCCTCTGATGGAGAAGTAGCATTGTGGCAAGTGAAATAGAATCCAGAGAACTTCTGAAAATGCAGCATTACAAAGTGGATGAGGAAAACTGGAGAAAATCGTGGGCAGAAGGTTAACAAAAGCCCTGGATCCTTGAGCTGGGCCAAGAGGCAGACCTGAATGTACTCTGGGGAATGTGTTCCCATGTACCACCAGCCATGGGCACACTGTTCAGTGGGTGAGCTTTAGCTTCTTGGCTTTTCAGGCATAAATAATGATTTAGATCAAGTACAGATCTGTAGTACTGTGTACGTACTGCCTAAGCAATCTATCTCTGCCTCTTTTTCCCTGTGCAATTTCTTTATTTTGGCATCCTAAATTCTGCTTGAGTAAAATGGAGCTGTTTATTTGTACTTAATGGATTTGGTAGATCACAAACCATTAAATCTCCTGAGAAGGACTGTGGTTAACTTCATCCATTCCAGAGCTCAGTCTAGAGGCACAGCTGGGTTGTGCTGGCTGCTCCTATCAGGAGAGCAAGTTTTTCTGCAGGTCTTTAGCTAAGTTGTGTGCCAGACATTGCAGCAACTCTTCCCATTTCATTATGTATTTGTTAGGCACAAATGCTGAAAGCCTCATCCTCACATCTCTAATTACCCTTTGTGCATTGGAAAACATGCCTCATGTATGTGCCCAGTTTCCATTAATGTCAAGAACTGCTTGGAGAAGAGAGGAGGAGGAAAAAGAGATGGAATGCTTTGGTGGCAGGTTTTATTTCTATTTTTTTTTTTTTAAGATACTTTTCTTTAGAAAAAAAGTTTAAAGAAGAAATCTGTGCCAACTTTGTGAGAAGTCAGCCTCCTTGAGGAAGAAAGGATTCATTGGTGACTCACAGGCATTCATTCTTGGCTTTCTGTTTTTCAGTAATGAAAGCTCCACTGTATTTTACCAACTAGAGTTCCTTGTACCGCCACCAACAGAGGAGTTTATGGAGAATGTAATGAACCCAGACTTTATAAGGAATGTTCTACTTCAAAATATTTATGATGAAGAAGATACTCCTAATCCCGGGCCATCTGAATGTACCAGGTTAAAGCTTGACCCAGCTTCTCTCACATCAACATGTAAGTACTGTACTTTAGAGCAAGTGTTTACAAAGAGCACAATTATTTACTTGAAAGGGGGGACATCTTTCTGGAAAGATGGTGAGATTTATTAGTTCATGTTTTGCACAACTTTGTAAAATACTCCCTTTACAAGAAAGTCTTGTTATGCTTAGCTTATAAACTGGAATTCTTTATTTGGTCCTTAATGAGAAATTGAGTAGTGATGAGGATGCTTGGCTACAGAATCCAGCCAAATTCTTCTGATCCCCTCTAGCATTTAACACATTTCATTTTAAATGAACCAAATGTTCCCATTTCCGGATTTCTAGTGAAAAGGCAGTGATTCCAGTGTATTTAGGTTTGTCTTTATTGAAACATCAGTATAAAAGTCATATGAGCCTTGAAGTTTCACTGAAAACAATTCGGGGAGCCATTGTGTTGTTTTTTCCCTGAATTTATAGAGACATAACCAAGTGCCTTCAGAATAATCCATGAAGTGACCATGGCACAAGGCCTCCTAGAGTTTAAGAAATGTTTGGAAAGACAAACATGTAGTCTAATTTTTAGGTAGTCTGGGAGGGGGGCGGGGGGGGGGGGGGGGTAGAGGGTGGGAACAAGAGTTAAATTCAGTGATCCTTCTGGTTCCCTCCCAGCTTGGAATATTCTATGAAGCTGGACTGACACATCACTATACATTATATAAAAGTAAGATTTGTGCTTAACTCATTCCTCTGTAATCTCATGAAGGGACATGAAATTAACAAGTCATAAATTCTAATCCTCAATGTTATTTTATTCCTTACATGTTGGTAATATTTAAAGGAAAAATAAAATCCACGGTAACAATACAAAAAGGGGCAGGATTGAATACTCTGAAATATCTAACTACAATTTAGTGTTAATAATGTGTTATTTTTACTTTCAGGAGAATAATGGACAGACTCCTCATCATCCTTACCTCCTGGAAGAGGTGGTCTTCTACTGTCTAGTAGTGATCTCAGGTTAAGGAGTCATTCAACAGGTGGAAACACTTCTAAAGATGTTATTCTTTAAATGAAAGTGTGGTTATTGGTATGAGAGTGTTTTACTCCTAGAACATTGCTACCTCCTTTATTTTTGTGTGGAATTAACGGTAAAGCTTCAATTGTGTGAAAGTAACATATTTTGCTTGAAAAGGGCTCTGCTGGCTTCTAAACCTCTAATGTTCCTCCCTTTCTCCCTTCCTCCCTTTCTCCCTTCCTTCCATGTTGTTTTAAATGATTATGGATTCCTTGAATGATCTCCTAAAGCAAATGACTCCTTTCTTCTGCTCCTGGTTTATTCAAAATTATCTGCACAACCTCATCCTTGATGCTTGTGTTCACCTATGCTCATGTCTTTTCCTTTTCTTCTCAGCCAGCTTCACCTGCCATATCTCAAACAATCTAAAACTTAAATATGCTTTCTATTTTCTTTAATTACATGCAAAACTTTTGTACTTCCTTCTTAGGTGAGTTAGTACTCACATCATCCCCTTGTTCATCCTATAGTCTTCCCAAGGAAGGAAGCATCTGCTCTTTTCTCTTCTGTAGTGTGGAATAAAAATGAAGAAGGAAGAAGCATTGGGAAGACTTCAATGCATCTGAATGCTGCAGCAATCTTTCAAGAGTCAAACTGGCTGTGTGCTTTAGTAATTAGCTACTGGTTCCTGTGAAAAGTCATCCACTGGATTCACATCTCTGAATTCAGAGGAAAATGAGTTTCTGCTCTACTTATACCTCCTGCTGCAGAACTGATGGGGGAAAAAAAAAACAAACCACAAAGAAAAGAAAAACCACAAGTAAACAGATGCAAAATACTTACCTTAACAAGGCACTGACAGTTGTTCTTGATAACATGAGATCATATGGGAGAGATAAGTGTCAAGAGGAAGATGCTGAGGCAGACAATGTAGGCCAGTGCAGCATAAGAGTTACAGCCAGTAATTGGCTATAGCATGAAAGCTAAAAATTAAGCTTTAACTTCATGAAGAATGTGATAGATCCACTACCATGTTAGTGAACTATAACTTTTTGTCACTTACAAATGTTTGTAGCCAGTATAAATGTTAGTATTGTTGCGTAGATAAATTTATTTTAAAGAACATTTTGTATTGTGAAGAATACTATATGGAAAATAGTCTTTCTGTTTTTTTATTGTTACTAGTTTATTTAAAGAGCAAACTGAGAATTACGCTATGCATTAAATTATTTATTTTTACTCTAAAATTGTTCATTTTCATTCTTTGGCATTCTTTCAGCATTTTGAGTTGAGAAATAGCAATGGGAATTCTGAATGCTGAGAGAAGTATGAAGGGTCTGTTTAACACAGCCATGCACTCAAATGATCGTTGTTGTTCTAATTTTATCTGAGCTTGGGGATGGGGGATGGTCTAGAGCAAATTAAGATGTTACTAAGCTCACATCTGTGATTAATTCTGACTCCATCTTGATTTGCAAAATGTAGCAGTGGCCATAAGTACCATAATTTCTCTTTTCTTGCTTCATTTGATGAAATGGTGTGATTGTATATTTAGGGCTATTATGTCTATACATGTATCTAAAAAACAACAGCAACAACAAAAACAGATCTACAGATATACAAATGTTGTGCATTGATATCCTACTCAGCATACAATTAAAAGAGATACTCATCTCTTTTAATTCATAGTTTGCATAGGTTATCCCAAAAGCAACAGCCTATGGAAATAACAGCAGCAGCAAGGAAATAGTTTGCCTTTGAGATGCTGCTTGATTTTATTGCTTTTACTGCTTCAGGCGACTGAATATGCCAATGTTTCTTTATCTTGATTCTCTTTCAAAGAACAACAAAAAATAATAATCACTTATTTATGAAGACACCTCCATGCACATTAAGAATTAATGAGGAGAAACAAGAAACTGCAAAGCATTCATTTTTTTCCCCTCTGCTCCAGTACTTTTACCCAGGCAGTTCAAAGGGAAAAAAGCAGTGAAGTTGTAGCTAGATGTAGGGCCATTAAGATGATCAGAGGGCTTGGAGCACCTCCTATGAAGAAAGCTTGAGGGAACTGGGCTCGTTTAGCTTGGAGAAGAGAAGGCTCCAGGGAGACCTCATTGTGGCCTTCCAATACTTGAAGGGAGCGTATAAACAGGAGGGGGAACAGCTGTTTATGAGGCTAAACAGGGATAGGACAAGGGGAAATGGTTTTGAACTAAGACAAAGGAGGTTTCAGTTAGATACTAAGAGGAAGTTTTTCACATAAAGGGTGGTGATGCACTGGAACAGGTTGCCCAAGGAGGTTGTGGATGCCCCATCCCTAGAGGCATTCCAAGGCCAGGCTGGATGTGGCTCTGGGCAGCCTGGTCTGGTGGTTAGTGACCCTGCACATAGCAGGGAGGCTGAAAGTAGGTGAGCATTGTGGTCCTTTTCAACCCAGGCAATTCAGTGATTCTAGGATTCCACAGAAGGTATCCAACTTTACAGCATGTCTCCAGACCTTCTTTGAACTCTAACTGAAGTTTCGAAATGCCAAAAAAAAGACAGCTAATCATATCTGATTTACCTCTTCAAGGTAAACTGATAATTCAAAAGAAAATAATAAGATGGTATAATGATTATCTTATCCATTAGGATCAGGATGGTATGAAAACATTTCATCAAATTAGGTAATTTGGGTACAAAGAAAGATTTTATATCAGGAAAACTGCACAACACTTTTTTTTTTTCCAAAATGTTTTAATACAAAAACAGAGGAAAAAAAAACACATACAGAACACATACATAAGCAAGAACATCAGCACATACATAATCACTTTATGAGCTCTGGTGAACAAATGAATAACCAGTTTCAGTGATTAATGATTTCACTGTCTTCTAGGTGCAGTGGCTTGAAATGCCTGGATTTATTTATTTGTTTATTTACTGTGCACAGTTTGTTGTGTTCTTCATTCTATCCAGTTTTTTTAGGACTTCACTCTGTGGCAAGTAGCATTGCATCAAGGGGTGGCGAGGAGGAGAAATGCTGCCTTTATCCAGGTTGTATCTTTGTGTGTATATTTTAAAAGGAGGTAAATATTATTATTATTGAATTCTTGTGACTTCTATCATTAATTCTACTAAATCCCAGAAAAGAAAAGAAAGAAAAGAAAAGAAAAGAAAAGAAAAGAAAAGAAAAGAAAAGAAAAGAAAAGAAAAGAAAAGAAAAGAAAAGAAAAGAAAAGAAAAGAAAAGAAAGCACTGTAAAAATCCTAAAAACTTGGCAAAATCATGAAGGCTCAATTGCTTCTAGCAAAAAACATTCAGTTTTCCATAGAGAAACACTGGTTTGCAGTGGTAGTTACTGCTGATTCTTCTTGTTTTAACTGTTAAGTACTGTATCCTCTCTATGCTTCATTCTGTGATTGCTTTTTCAGATTTGTCTCATTGGGACTGACTGGCAGATATAAGCTTTTATAACATAAGAGAGATGCTGTCCATCTTGTCTGAAGAGTCAGCACAGCAGATGGGATGATTCGGAAGGCCACCTGCTGCTGGCTTAACTATTCAAGTCGTTCCCAGGAATGCCATCAGAGCAGAAGGACTCCCTTTCTAATGGATCAGGACATAATCGTACGCATTCTGGTCTTCAGAGTAGGTGGTATGTTGCTTGCTCTTGGGCATGTTGACAATTGCGTATTCCGTCTGAGTTTTGATGTTAGTTGCATAGGATTCGGGTCTGACACTGTGGCTGACAGTTGAATACCACATTCCACTGGTATTCATAGAGCCTTTTTTGTCACAGTGTTCCTGAGAGCAGGGAGAGGGAGAGAGAAGGAGAGATGAATCAGCTTCAACATGGTAATACCCTCTTGATGAAGAACCTTGCAGTGCTCCTGCAGTGGTGTTAATCTACATGTGTAGTACTGAGAAGGGTTTGCAAACCTTTAGCCATTTCTCTTTTGTATGGGCTGCACCTGCACACCAGGAGCAACCAGCAACATGTAACTGCTGTGCGGCTGGATGGTGATGGCCTGAGTGTTCTGACATTGATACTGCCTGCTGGTGGTTTCCATGGCAAAACATTCATCACACCACGCACATGGGAACACAGTAGCACGTATAGGGAAGTTCAAATCATCCTCTGTCTTGGATGTACCCAGGGACTGGGACTATTGATAAGCTGGCTAGTGTGCTTGGCTGCCAGCACCTAGAGAGACCAAGTGCCAGCCACCAGTGTGAGCCAAACCCAGGTACAGCACCTAGAGTAAATGTGTGTGGGTGTGTGGATCCTAGTAAGGGCCCAGGTGTTGCAGGGGATACAAGGACAGCTGCCCTCTGCCTGGTGCCCCTCATCTAGCATGTTCCTTGGAACCAGAGAGAGAAGGAAGAACCATTCATTAATGAATGAGAAGGCAAGATTGCATGAGTAGTTGACTTCCCAAACCTGTTGAAACCTGCCCATCCTTTACCTCCTGAGCACGTCAGCTAATGTGTTTTCGGTGACTGCTCATCTAGGTAGGCAGAAGGATGACTCATTAGATCTAAAAGGATGCTGTGAACTGGAGCCAGAAGTTAAAAATTTACTTGCCCTAATGCTTCATTTGAATTCACAGAGTAATAAAGCTAGTGAGTAAATACAGATTTTATGGTGACATTCGCTACTGTGCAGTGCAGAAGCTATATGTTTAAGTGGATTTTGCTGAGATCATGCTGATATTTGTAGCAGAGCTACCTTTTGTGCTCTGTAAGTGTAACAAAGGTCTCTGTTGCATGAGTTATTAAACCCAAGGGGTAATCCTTTGTTTTTCAAATCTGGGCATGAGAAATTGTCATTGGAATCATAGAAACATAGAATTGCTCAGGTTGGAAAAGACCTTAAAGACCTTTGAGTCTAACCACAACTTAACCATAGTACCCTAACTCTAATAACCCTCTGCTAAATCATGTCCCTGAGCACCACATCCAAATGGTTTTTAAACACATCCAGGGATGGTGACTCAACCACCTCCCTGGGGAGACTATTCCAGTGCTTAGCAACCCTTTCTGTAAAGTTCTTCCTAATATCCAACCTAAGCTTACACTGGTGCAACTTGAGGCCATTTTCCCTCGTCCTGTCACCAGTGAGAAGAGACCAGCCCCACTCTCACTGTAAGCATCTTTCAGATACTAGAAGAGAGCAAAAAGGTCTTTCCTCAGCCTCCTCTTCTCCATACTGAACAGCCTCAGTTCCCTCAGTCACTCCTTGTAGGGCATATTAGAATATAATTCCTGAGGAATCTGTCAGATATTCTCAGATGTACCAATCATCTTGTCTAATTGGGTTCTGCTTGGTGTGGAAGATCTCCTGATGTGAGGGAAGCAGCACTATGAAAATAATTCCTGAGTTTGGAATTGAGGCTTTGCACAATTTTTTGAGACTTACCTTACAGAAGTTTTAAAGAGCAGAGCCATTAGGGAGAACATGCTTAAGAAAAGGAATTCCCTATCTTTCTGCAAAGGCCAGGCTACCCTTTCCCTAGCCACTGTCATAAAGAACTAGAAGGGCAGCAGCATTTCTCTTAATGTACCTGAAAATAATAACAGTTAGGCAGTTTATTTTCATAACTAACTGGTACTAAATCCACCAAGTGAAGTCTGGAATGGTTCTTGATCCTTACAACACACAGATCCACCCAAAACTTAATTGTAGCTGCACATTCCAGAGTGCTTGCAACCTATAAGTTTTGCAAAGCTGTTGTCACCGACTTTCTCTTATCAGTGAGGAGAACGAAGTGTGGAGGTGGAGTGATTTGTCCCACGCAATCCCAGCACAGGAGGAGTGTGTATGAAGACTCCTGGCCCTTTGGTTGAGTCTTTTGTTAGTCACAGACTGAGTTTAATACTTGGAAAGAACGATCTTTGTATTGTAGTAAAAACTCTCCCAAGACTGTCTTCAAACCTTGCTCTGTGGATCATACTTGGGACAAAAAGGTCTCAAAACCAGACAGCTACTTGGCCGGTTCCCCATTAGAGTTCCACCCTCTCCTCATTTCTTCCCCCTCATCTCACCCCATGCTCACACAAACAATGAGCTCATTTAATCACACCCTTTTCTGTCACCTTGCCCACCCTCTTAAAACTTTGTTAAACACCCACATATCTACAGGCAACTTTTGCTTTGCTGCTGTCTTAAAAAAATAAAAGTAAAAAGAAAATAGAGCGGGCTGCTAAATGGCAACACATTTTTCTGCTCTCCACAAGGTTTCTGCTGATTATTTATGCTTGGTGATTTAAAAGACAGCTTCCGTTACCCTCTGTTAAATTAACTATTCAAAGCAGAGGTAGAAGACCATAGGTACTCAGCTGCTGTGTTCTGATCAAATCACAGAATCTTCTGAGTTGGAAGGGACCCTTAAGGGCCATCTAGTCCAACTACCCTGAAATGAACAGGGACACCTACAGCTCTATCCAGTTTCTTGGGAGTCTCATCCAGCCTGATCTTGAATGTCTCCAGTAACTGGGCATCCACCACCTCTCTGGGTAACCTGCTCCCTGCCTCTCCAAAAATAATTTCAGAGAATGAACGCAATGCACCATTTGGATGCCTTGAGCAGAAAGGATCTGCTCTCCCTCCCCTTCTCGTTGGGGAGATGACTGTGGGCAGATAAGCAGGCACACACCAATGGGTGGTTACCTCTTCAGCTACCTCAGGGTGCCTTACCAAGGCTCCTGGATCTGACCCCAGAACAGGGAAGAAAGATGGACTGGGCAATGTGACATCACGCCATCCTCCTGCATGCCCTGTCATGCAGCACAGACATTTGATCTCTTGTGTTTTGTAAGAATCTAAAAGTTTAACTTGACAGCGCATGCTTTCAGGCTTCTTTTCCTCCTCCTAGAAGCAGGAAGGAATTGGCATCAGAAATCTTATTCTGTTCCAGAAGAGATTTAGCCATTTATCAATATGGTTTTTGTTTTTTTTACGCTAGGAAGATTAACCAAAACCTTTTAACTTCCCAAGTGTTAAATCTCTTTTATTCTTTCAACTGGAGACTTCTTCTATTGCTCAAGTGAGTAGGTAACAATCCAGATAAGTGACTTTTTATTAAAAGATGCCATGCTGAAACTGAAACTTTTTTTTTTGCAGAAAGCACACCAATTTTGATGGAGCTGAAGGCAGGAGAGGTTACACTGGGTAGCAGGCAGACAAGGGGAACAGGCTACAGTAGGGAGGAGAGAGCAATACTCCTTAGAAGCTAACAAGGGAAGGTGATGAACATCTCTTTTCTTTCAGACAGGAGGATGCCTTGGGTGAGCAGTGAAAGCATGTGGTTGAATCATTACCTGGGCAGGACTTGGCGGGTGACTCTCGGTCTGCGCTGGGAAGAGAGGAAGCAAAGTGACTACCAGATCTTGTACAGCTGTAAGGCACAACCATGAACCACTGGGACATGGGTTGTGGGAAGGGACAACCCCTGGGATTCCCTCTGGGGGATAGAGAAATCTGGTGGATGGTAAAGATTAATTTTTTCTGTGGTTTAGCACACACTTATACCTTGTCATGTTACTCACTGACCATGATGAAACCCAGGGAAATAACCTCAGTGGTTCAGAAGTCTGGATTTATCAAGCAGTTTCTGTCCCATGACCATCTAAATGACAGTGAAAATGAAAGGATGAAGCTCTTTGCTCTTTGTCTCATCCTTTCTCACAGCTCAGCTTTATTTTTAGCTGCCTATTGGGTTCTCGCTAGGAAGCTGGTTGAGCTGTTGGTTGCTCCTAGAACATTTCAGAGCTGAACTTTCACTTCTGCCTAAGATAGCAGAGCTTGAAGCATGCCTTCTTTGCAACCTGACTGAAGGGAAGGCATCAGACCCTCGGAATTGCATTAGAGTTGCAATCCAGAGACCTGGCAGAGTTTTCCAATACTACAGTGCTGCCTCGGGGCTGCCATGAGGTTGCCAACATACACAAATATACATAAACAAGAAGCTGCTCCTCTTGAGTAAGTACTCAACTCCTGAAAGCAGCGCTACATATTATACCATCACTGCATAAACTGCTTTACCCACTGACAGAAGAGATTGCAGTCTGAACTGAAACCAAGATCTTGTGGTTTATGTGAATGAATGTGATTCCAGCTACATGAGTCTTCTCTGTTTACATATTTAATATGCTCAAACTATTTTATTAGCAGAACACCTGATAGAGTTCACAGGGTTGCTCTTCATTTTTAATCTTACAGACATTAAATACTATAGCACATGAAGGTGCTCTGCTAGATACATGTTTAGTTGTAAAGCCTGAAGACACTTTTTGCTCAAACGGAAAAACATATTTAGAACCATAGAATCATGGAATACCCCAAGTTAGAAAAGACCCGTAAGGATCACTGAGTCCACCTCCTGGATCCACACAGGACCAGCCAAAATCCAAACCCTATGTCTGAGAGTATTGTTCAGGCATTTCCTGAGCTCTGGCAAGCTCAGTGCCATGACTGCTTCCCTGGGGAGGCTGTATTTGATCCTGTGTTTCTAGGAAAAAATCCTAAGATGGGCTGCACAGTTACACTGGAGCACCGCATGGCTGGGGCTGTGGTGCTTCAGGGTGGTTGAGGGCACCCCATGGCTCCCTCCCCCCAGAGTGTTGGAAGAGCACCTTTACTTACTTTCCTTGTCAGAGTATCTCTTCCTCCATACAGGAATGCTCATCTTCCACCTGGAATGCAGGGACAATGGCAGAGGGTCAGCTTGGGTGCTGGTTAGATTTCATACTTCACTGCCAACACACAGGGGCCTGTGATTACCTGGGCAGCTCCCTCCTGCTTTGAGATCTGTCCTTCTACATGGCATTTTGTCTTGCTCAGCTTTTCCCCAGCATGGCTCTTTTCCTTGGATTGGCTTGGTTAGCTCTTTTCTTGGGTGGTTGAAAAAAAAATACCACATTTCTGTAGCAAACTAGACCTTTGTACTGCTGCACAAACCCTAGATAAAGTCTTCTTTAGTCAGTAATGAGGACTCCTCTGGGAAATTATGCTGTGATCTGAGGATTTAGAATGTTTCTCAACATCTGTGCTCACAGAACGGACCTCCACAGCAGGAGGTGTCCAATTGGAGGGCTGGAGCAGGACTTGTCTGTGTTTGGAGGGGTTTTGAGAGGGGGTGTTGCTTGTTGGGATTTTTAGTTAGCTTGTTTCTTTAGGTAATTATATGTATAGCTTTAGCAACAAAAATTCTGGGAAATAGATCTGGCTAGCAGTTTTAAACCAGAAGGGATGTGATTTAAATAGAAACAAAACCAAAACTGGTTGCCTTCAGCTTTGTAGTTTTGCTTTGCTCTGTGCAGAAAAGCTTGTTTGAGCTCTTCTACAGGCTTCAGGGCTGTCACATGAGAGAAGTGGTCAGGACAAAAATAGCAGTGACACTAAAGACTGAGCTCTCCAAACAAATGGGAAGAACTGGTGAACCTGGGAATATGTGTGCTGCCAGCAAAGTTACATACACATTTGTAAGGAAGAACAGCCAGTCTCATGTTCTTCCACAAATATGATGCTCCTCTGGTCCTCTGATGTCATGGAGCGTTACTGCATGAGGCTTCAAGAGAGAGGACTTCACTGGGGAGCTCCATCTAATCTACCCCCCTTCAACAAGAGGTTATGATCTGGAAATAGTTCTGCTCCTGCCTGGTTCCTTAAATTAACCACCTCTAGCATAATACTGCCAGAACCCCAGAAAAACAAATATCAACCATTTCCACTCATCTGGTTTATTTCTTTTCCAGACCTGGTTAAAGCTACTCAGTGGAGATGCAGACAGCTGTGTGATGTGGGTGCACAAACCTCGTTCCTTAAGAATTTGAGCTGATAACTCATAAGTTATAAACAAGGAACTCAAGTCTTTGAGGAGGATTTTTGATGTCAAGTTACATGCCTATAATCTTGCACAAGAAAATCAGAAGTTTTTTTTTCATCCCTCTGGTTTCTACACGGTCTGTTATTTCTCAGAAAGACATGGATTTATCAGCAACCAGGCTACTGTGACCAAGGAGTGACATGCCATATAAAGTTGAGGGCGGAATGGTGCTGCTGACTGACCCAATCAAACACAACATGGGATGTTGATGTTTCCTGTCCCGAGAGAAGAGCCCAATAGTATTAGTGTTGTGCCACCTACCTCTCCTGGTAGCAACTTGTTTCTGGAAAGGAGTCAGGAATGTTAAAAAGCAGCTGGAGTCATCTCCATGCAAGTGTTGCAGGCACTTAAAATCATGGGGATTGAGTAGGCTTGGGAGTCAGCACCCTACAGGCACAGGTTAGGACCACCACCTTCACACTGACTTTCTTGGCCTTGACTGAAACTGCTAGAAAAATCAGGACTTCAAGTTTTGGGAACTTCAGCCATTTCCCCTAAAGATCACCCAAAATACTTGCTCCCTGTACCTCTGTCAACATGGAGGTGAGGGATGCCCTCTCTTTGAGAATGAGCAGAACATTTAATTTTGGCAATAGCAAGCCTCATCTGAGTTCCTTAAGGCCGAGCAAGTTGTCAGAATATAGTGGTTTTCCAGCTGTGTTTACGGAGAATGGTGTTACCAGTGAGCTCTGATGACCATCCTTTGGAAGTGCAAAGGTAGAGACTGAGTGGAGTATTTAACAGCAGCAAGGCTGACACACAAACACTTGACAAAGTAATGGCGGATGGGCTGGGTGATTGGGTCAGAGAGTCTTCCGAGTGGTGCCACCACTTTTCCAGAGTAAATGTTTGTGTTAGTGAAAGCCACTGCTGCATGTAAATACAGTATATATATAATCATCTATCTATACACAGTATATGGAGAAGGTCACCCTTATTAGATGCAATTCAACAGATAATAAGAGAAGTCAAGGTCAACTTGTAAATGCGGTTTTCCTATCTGTAAGGTCAGGGCAGCTGACAAGGATGCTCTACTCCTTGTGTTTCTTGCTTGTAACATCCTTCCTTGTCTCAGTAGGCTCTGAGTGCTGCAAACTTAGGGGTGTCACCTCTGCAAAGAACAGTCCAAGGCAATACTCAAAAACCACACTGTCCATCTTAGTTTGCTTGTCAAATTATCCTTGTTTATTCAAGAAACCCCTTGTTGTACACTACCTAGTCCTTTAAAGTTGATTCATTGAAGGTATTGTTTTCTCAAATTCTAGTGAAATCACTCTTTGAGATCTAATCTAATGAAGCATAAAATGATATTGAACCTACCTTATTTTTGGTTGAAGGTTTCCCATCCTTCCACTGGATCTCTGAACCCTTGGGAAGCTAATTTTCAGTGTGGTTTCCCTGCTTTCCAAATTTGTTGTACTGTATATGTCACCAAATGAATATCACTGATCAGAGAGGCTCCTTACCTCTTCCACTCACATACTATACACCAAATAAAACACTCAACCACAGCTACTTAATGTGTGGAGGTAGGGAAAGTAGGAGGGGAGAACGAATCAGTGACGTGGCTTCCTGACGCACCAAGGCTGGAGTGTGCTGCGCTGGTGACCTCCCCAAGAAGGCTGATGAGCTGCAGTGTGGACTCCCTCTAGTATCCCTCATCTGAAATAGCAACAGGGAGTGCACTCAGGAGGAAACCCAAGTGCCTGGCCATCTGCACCCCAGTGCCTTGTTTTGTAAAAAAACAAGGCCTTCAGCCCCCTCAAAAAAAGAACAACCCATAATTAATCTTTTTTTTTTTTTTATCCTTCTTTCTTCCTGAGATACAAGGAGAAGAAAAATAAAAAAGACAGAAGTACAGTTTGCCAGACTCATAATTTAATAATCTTATAATTCATTCACTGTTGTAACATACTATGTGAAGAAAAAGCCTCTAAAACATGAGGTGCCTGCAGCAATTTTTTCTGAAGCACAGATGTACATAGAGGGGGGTAGTTAACCAGATGATTTCACAATGTCTGCTGTCCCTCAGTAACATATAGTTGTATAGACCAGCACGCTTCACCATGCATCAGAACTCAGCCAAGTAACCTCTCTGGTGCTTCACTCCCAGGTCATCCCACACCAGGTCTCAGCATCACTGGCTGTAATGGACTGTGATGCACCTTTTGGCACTCCAGTAGTGGCAGGACTGAGTCTGCTTTAGGAAGATACCACAGCCCAAACATATCCAACTCAAACACAGCTGCATTCAAACCATCCTTGTGCCATTTGATCTCACATTTGTGCCCAATGGTGACACACTGCCTGTATACCTAAACAAATGGCCAGCACCTGGTCCTGCTACCTCCCTCAGCTGCTGATTGTTGGTCTTTGCAGCAGCACTGGCTTGATTGTAAATCAGTCATTGGCTGTTGCCTCCACCCCAGCATGCTGCTGGGACCTAGAAGGGTTTGCTTTATGTGTGCTTTATGGGCACGAAGCATTAGACCTGTGTGACTGCTTTTGGGAAGCTGCTTCCTGATATTTGCAGCAGGTGAGGCTTATAGTGTACTGGTGTTTGGACCTTCAAAACCACTGAAATTCAGCAGTGGGTGGAACTGTTTTCTTCTACTCACAGGCAGCACCTTAAGCAGAGGCACTGAATCTACTAATGAGGTAGGTGGTTTATTTGTTAACCTATGCTTTCCTGTTTATAAAGAAAACAGAAATCATAGGATGGTTTGGGTTGGAAGGGGTCCCAAGGAGCCTTAGGAAAGAGGAAGTCCTGAAGGGAATACTGGAACAGGCATGTGAACAAAATGCTAATAAATGCATTATACTATTTGCTACAGGATAAATCCATGATTCTCGTGTTTTGTTTGCTAATTAACAACCTTGGCGTGTGCAAACCTAGCTATTACCTAGTTTAGTATTAACGATGTAAGGAACTTGGGCATCTCTGCCTCTTTTCTATTTCTGGCCCTATACTTTAATGGCTGTTATACTGTTGCTTGGTAGGCTGAAGGCTCATTTGAGACATCAGCTCTACCACTGGTTTCTTACTAATTGTTAGCTAAAGAGCATTGCTGGGTGCTGCTGCCTGCTTGCTGGGGCAGAGCAATGATTCCCAGAAAGATCACCCTGATGTTCCTGGAGAGCATGCTTTGCTCTGCTACACTGCCAGGCACAAACACTGCCTTTGCCAGGATTAGAGATGAGGACCAAGCCCATGCTTTCTGGCAGAAGAGTTAGGACCTCTTGTGTGGTGCAGCCAACCTTCAGACACAGCAGAACAGAACAGCTTCTACTGCACAAGCCGATTCACAGGTTTTGTGTATGATTTTGACATTAGTCACACTCTTTCAGTGTTGGTATCTGAGAATGGGATTAGCTGTGGTTTCTCATAAAAAGCATGGAGATCTAAAGTAGTTCCATATTGCACAACACAGCCCCAGGTGACGATGTATGCATTATTTTTCTTTCCCAGAGTGTCTGTAACAAGCCATGCTGGATGATGTGTCACATGTTAAGAATAACTTCTTCATTTTTATTCTGATGGAATTCCAGGAAGGCAGCTTTAGTGTCCTCACACTGACTGGAAATGCTGTTATGTGTTCTAATAGCTACTGGCAGGACAGGGCAAGTACATATTAAAGGGACATGTAATTGGTTGTTCCAGAAGAAGACAAAGTGTTGTTACACAAATTGTTTCTGACAGACTTGAAGGTATCTAATGAGTTATAAACACTAAAGTAATTTTGAAATATTCAGCCTATGAAGTCTGTGAAGGTAATGAGACAGGTAATTTTAAGCTTCTTTATTGAGGGTTATTGGAACTTAAAGCCTTAGATCCATGTTCACCAATTCTAGCATTCTTCCCTACCTGCTGAGTAGTACTGAGAAGTACTACAACTGTTGAGGATGAAGAATATTTACTTGCATATTACTAAACTCCAGTCAAGGATATTTTTATTATCCCAGCCCTGAAACATATCCTTCCCTCCCTTTCTCCCTTTTTGTCATGGATTTGTCATTGATTGATGTTTGCTGGTCCCTGCAGGAAGGCAGTCAGCCAGAGATGCTGTAGCAGTCAGGTATGCATTGTGTGAGCTGGAATGGGGTCCTTGTGACCAGGAGCCCAGGGAGAGGCTGGAAGGAGCAGCCAAGGTATGCAGTCACTAGGGAGGGGGTGTTCTGTGAATAATTTCAGGTCCACCCATTTTGCCACCTGTGATGGCCATATCTGTCTTCTCTCAGGATGTTGGGAAGAGTGTAGGCTTGCTCTTTGTTAGAAGGTGCTTACTCTAGCAGCAGGCAAGTCTTCAGTGTGGTTTGGAAAGACTTTGGGAGGAGCAGAATGTTTTTGACAAGAAATAAAAAGGAGTGTGCTTCTATTCCTATGAATAGAAAGTTATGTAAATTGGGCATGCCGTTCTTTCATGCAAAGTGCAGTTCCTTTTGTGATCACTAAGTGGTGAGGTTCAGCCATGAAGATTTCATTGTAAAGATCTGCAAGTTTCTTGAAGTTCTTCTGTTGATATTTTGTTTCAAAATCATAATAGACCTAACACACACACACACACACACACACACACCTGCAAAGTCTGGAGAGCATCTTCACATCTACATCCTATAGAGGTCACTCTCACCCTGCCAGGAGGCTTTGATGCAAAAGGATAGAGTTCCAGTATATCTTCAGTGTTTTTCAGTTTTGAAGGTTCTGAGGGTGAAGATCAGAAATTAAGTATTTGCTTGTCAATCAGAGGTGTCCATTTTAAAGCTGCCAGATCCCTCTGACATGGTCCAAGGACTTGCTTCATATCTTATTGGAGCTATTTCCTATACAATAACTGTAGAATGGTTTAGAAAACCTCACAGGAAATATATTTCACAGATTTCTTGTCCTTGCTTCTTTTGATAGGTCAGAATGCCCTTCCAGAAATACTAAGGGAGAATAAGACAATGGAAATAACTCTAGGAAAGGAAAACACAGTGATATACCTCAAAGGGGGAAGACTATAGTGTAAGGCAGTCCCAGTTTGCAGAGTGAAATGAGTGAATCATTGTGCCTGCTCAAAAGTGTATGACCGGAATGTTTCTAAAGGGTAATAGGAATACCAAAACTCCAGCATTTTTTTTTTTTTAATTATTAAGGTAATTAATTACCACTTGAAGACTGAAAGGAGGAACTATGAGTGTGAACACACATAAGAAGTTTTTGTTTTATTGAGGCTTGGGCCTGTTGGTTTTCCCCAAGCCACTCACATGATCAAAGGTTAGCCTGTGCAGCAATTCAGATAAATGATAAACAAAAACATTTTGAACATGATCACAGTTGACAGCGCCGTCATCATTTGCAAAAACATAAGCCACCTAATCAGAAAACAGAAACATGCGACTGAGTGTGCCAGTAACCGTTTGATTAGCAAATGAGGTCTCGCTGACTGACTTGATGAAGGGTGAAGATGTGACCCACGGGACAAGATTTGTATTGGTTTCAGCAACGTGATCCACTGTCAGAAAAAGAGAAGCACAGAAGTTGACATGACAAAGCAAAAATAACACAAACACAGTGACTCAGAGCAGCCCAGTGAGCCACCTCAACCTGTGCCCATCTCTCCCTGGGCTCCTGTTCTGGCTGAGGCCTTGAGGCAGCACTAGCTCCTGATGCTACAGTGCACTTGCAGGCACTGAGCTGTGGTGGCCATTCCTCTTGAAGTGGCCATTCCTCTTACTCTGCGCTTGGTGCTGGCTCCAGGACCACCCAGCTGTCACCCAGAGACATAGCCAGGGTAGAAATGTGGACTTTAGTTTAAGCCCTTGACAAAACCACACAAGAAAGGTGCTTCTGAAAAACCCAGCCTTGTAAATCCTGTCTCTCTGGTGGCCTGACTGGGAAACCTAGGTTTCCAGCTTTGACACTTGTCAGAATTTTTGTTATTCAGCTGAATGCACGTGGGGCAGAAAGAGTTTATGAGGCACCTCTTACCGTATGCGCAGAAAACGGAATGTCCCTAGAGAGAGAGCAAAACATATAAAAAAGGGGAAGCCGTGGTACAATGGATCAGTCGCTTGCTTGTTGGTCCTGGGTACGAAGCTGGGATGATGGCCACTTGCCTGCTCCTCTCTGGCCTCTGGGCCCTCACCTCAGGTAATCTCCCATTCTCTTTTCTCTTCTTTGTCATTGTGCAGAAAGCTTCAGGGGACAAAGGCAGCATCTGCTCCTTGAGTTGTTGTCAGTGTGTTTGGAAGCTGCAGGCAAATATATGCCTTTATTTACAGTTTCTGCATCATAAACCAGTGACCCACAGGACTAAAACTGGATTTCAACTCCTGATTTAGATGAGACTTGAGCCAGGGTGTGGCACTGATTTTCTTTACCAAGGACAGAATTATCTGCAAGGATGGACATTATACTTTTAGACAATTACAAGTTCAGACCATTAGAACTGTGGGCATGTTACATTTGTTTTTGTACTTAACAAAGCCTGAATTTGTCCCCAGACAGCTTCCATGGCCATGGTGTGTATTCTGCCCTATTTTGCTCTGCTGAGGTCTGAACTGCAAAATACCTGCTGGCTTCATAGCTGGCTACGAGGTTTTCTGCACATCTCTGCCTAGATAAGCTATGCCAGGGGGTTTAGTTATACTTAAGGTAGACGAGTAAGCCTCAAGACACTGCAGACAGCCTTACTCCTCTTTAAAAACAATACTTTAGGTTTCTGCAAACTGAATACATTTTCAGTGCTCTATTTCTGATGCTATGTCTCTTCCCATGCACCACAGAGAGATGTGTGCAGATAAAATTTAAGAGCTATTATCCAATGAACCAAAGAACTTTGGGGCTGGGCTGTTAAACCTGGGAGCATTCAGCCACTTGCTTGTCTCTTTGTATTTTTTTCCCTATGTGGCAGTGAATTGGAAGAGGACTGATTATTTTTTCCCTTCACCCCAGAGATCCCTAATCACACATCACTGAGCCGCTGAGGTGTTTCACAGGAAGTGATGTGAGAGGTGCCACCTTCAGCTAAACTCCAATGGAAAATCATTTAAGCTGTGCTTCTAGTTTTTCCCCTGGCTGGGGTGCAAAGCATGTGCTGGGGTGGGCTGCAGTGGGATAGTGGAAGATGCTAAATGTGGTCCCTGTTTCTTCACCAGGCTCTGTGCAGGTGATGCACAAAAAGGTGCAGACGGTCCAGGCAGGTGGAAATATTACTTTCTCGTGCCAGTCAGTCACAAACGAAGATGTAATACAAGTGACCTGGCAGAAGGAGATGGATGGGGCTGAAGACAACATAGCAACTTACAGTACAATGAACGGACAAAAGATAGCAAAGGGCTACGATGGCCACGTGAGCTTTGCCCACAGCGAGCTGCAGGCCTCAGCCATCTCCCTTCACCGAGTCACCCTGCAAGATGAAGGATGCTACAAGTGCATCTTCAACACCTTTCCTTCCGGAGCTGTCACTGGCAGGATTTGCCTCAAGGTTTACGGTAAGGCACTGTAATTGCAGAAAGGGTATGACATCTTTCTGAGGACCAAGCCATTCCCTCTGGGGAAACACCTTCCCTGGTCAGTGCTCATTGCTAAATCTCTGTGAGAAAGGTGTCACAGTTTTTTCCCTGGCTTTGCCTTCCTTGTCTTTTTTACTTCTGATGGGAAGGCACTGTTGAACACTTCTCCAGTTTTCTTCCCTTTTAAGTCAACAGCAGCTGATGGGTGCCCTGCTGCTTCCCTAGAGTTCCTCTGGCCCAACACTGCACTGGCAGCTGTCCCCACGTGTCCCCCTGACTTGCTGACCTGTATCTTGTACAGGTCAGCATCAGCTTGTTTCACAGAGAGCCAAAGCACGCATCCACAAGTATCCTCACACGCAAGGAGCCCTGTGCTGGGGAAAGAAGCAGCCTTGGCTTATGAGGAATGATGACATAAGCAACAGTGGACAGAAAAGGGGAAACATGGGGGAAAAACAGATCTGAAGCAGAGGTCTTTTTTTTTCCTCTCTTCTGATAAAGCTCCTAGAGCAGATCACTTGATGCTGAGTCATGCAGAGGGTAAATGCTGAGGAATTACAGGAATATATGGAAGAACTTAGCAGAGAGATTTCATTCTTGCTTACTATGTGAATCTAAACGTGGAGTTAAATGGGCTCTCATTTATTCTGTCTGGTTTTTTTATCCAAGTGCGGGAAATGTTTCACAAAATTACCAGCTTTGTGGCTATGATCCACCTCTTTCATGCCTCGAGCTCTGCTAAACAAAAGCAACAAAAGCTGTTGTTTTAATTTGTTTTTGTTTTGTTTTGTTTTCCTGCTAGATGTACTCCTGTCAACTGCTCTACCTGCTTCTCTCAAAGGCACGTCAGCTGGGGGTTTCACTTCCCTGGCAGCAGGCAGCCTGCTGCCTCAGTGCTAGGGTGAGCACGTCACCAACTAAGTGCTTGCAGAAAGGGTTCATTTTAGCATAGCTGCAATAACACATTTGAGATGGTCTTAATTTCCTTGATTTCCCAGCCAAGCCTTTCAGCAGGCTGGAAGGGAAAAGATGGCAGAAATGATCGGGGGCAAGGTGATGCCAGGCAAGGCAAGCAAGCTGACTAATGGCAGCACATGCAGCAAATGAGCTGCTGGCATGTGTCTGCCATCTGACAGGAACAGCCAGGAAGTTTACAGGATGGTTATTGCCCGATTGCAACAGCCTTAATCAGAAGAGGCTCTTCCAGAATGGACACAGTGTTGCGTAGTGTGGGGAAGTGAAAACTTGATAAGAACAAGATATGATGCTGGGAAAAGTGGAATAGGCATGGGAGACAGAAATCTTAGAACTGTTTAGCTGAAAAATAACAATGTGAAGCAGTAGCAGCAGTCTTCTACCCCATAATAAACGATTTCTTGGCACAGTATTTTCAACCTGCTTTGTAGGTTTCTTTAGCACCTGTTCTTTCACCTCTCTTTTCCACTAGAAATATTTTGCTGACCTTTATTTCGAAAGAAGATGAGAATGAAACCCAGAAAGGGATAGAGTTTGGAGTATGGAGAGAGGTGCATGTGTCACTTGAGTCTAAGCAAGGTTTTGCTGGGTCCAAGACCTATAGACACCTTCTGCCTGCAGAATGAAATTACTGAAATGTAAGAGAAAGTGATTACATATTTTGACTGTGTATCTACTACAGGCATATAGTAAGGCGAAGAGCAACTATCCATTGTTTTTCTTACCTACAAATAATTCCCTGGATTCCAGTGTGGGAAGGCAGATTACTGTCTAGTGGGGAGAATAGATTTGACTCACGTGTGTCTGCCAAGATGTGATGCTGAGCAGTTTTTCTCTCCTCCTCTGTGTGCCTTTATAAGCAATGATTCACCTTAATCTTTTGTAATTGGTTGAGATTTGAGATTGCCAGACTGGAGCAATGGTACAGATCTGCCTTCTGTGCTTTTTAAATCATGCTCTCTGTTAACACTCAAGGGAAAAAAGTCCATTACAGTTTTCCTTTATTGTTTTAGGACATCATAACCTAATGTTTGAAGTTAGCTCTGTGGGTGGTTGTGCTATTTTTATACATCCCGTGAGTGAAAGAAGAAGTTCAGAAATCATTTATTAATCAAAACATAAAGTGTTTATGACACTCATCATTTCAAAGATGGGAGATTTTGAGAAATTCCAACTGAAATCCCCATAAGCCTTTTCTTTTTTTTAAGCTCTCAGAGAAACACAAATAGGGTTTCATCATCTCTGTTTCTAGGGTCTGAGTTTCTATCTGTGGGTGATGCAAACATTGAGAAATACCTACTTTATTCTTCTAGGCAGCATAACCATAGTAATAGTGAAGCAAAGCCATACGAAAGCAAAAATGATGATGTAAGATGTCTCAGTGGCTGTTATGGCTTGAAAGATCCAGACAGTTTCATGAAGTGCAGATAGGATTTTACCAGGGGCACAGGTGCTGCTATGCAGTTGGCATGTGCTGTTTCCCCCCCCTTTTACAGGACCACTTGGTGTTCTCTATGTGTCATTCATACAGAATCCTTCTTTTAATGCCCAAAATGAAACATGAAGTCATTTTTCTCAGGAAGACTAAGCAAATCTTTCTGTTTAAACCCAGCATTACTAAAAAATAGTAATTGTTCTGACTTTTTCTTTTTTGCTGTGTAAAATAGCAGTATATGCATATAGCACTATTAAATAGTACTATTTCTCATCTAGTTAATAGACACTTTTTAAATGAGAAGGCATTCATATTAACTCAAACTTGAATAAAACCAGAAATGCTATTGCACTTAAATGATTTTTTAAAGGCAGCATTATCAGAAGCAGACACCCAGAAGTAGAATATGATTTAGACCCCTGTATTACCAGCACGTGCATTGATGTAGAGGCCAGGCTGATGAATTGTTACCTGGAAACTTGTGTTTTGGGAGATCTCACTCCCAAATGGAGTTATATGTCTTTATAAGTCTTAGCATGACAGTCTGAGTTAAATAGACTGGTTTGAGGAGGAGCTTAGATGAGGTGACTTCCAGAGGTCCTTTGAAACCTGGTTTATAGTTTGATTTTATGATCTGATTGATTTTCACAGGTACAAAGTGCATCCATGATAGTAGCAGTGAATAGCAGATATTAAGTTCTCATGTTTGGTTGTTCCAAACAATGCAAGGTTTGGGTACTTTGACAATCATCCCATTGCCTCCTAATGAGTTTCAAGTGTCAAACTCCAAAAGATTTCCCTCCAGGACCAAGTGCCTTGGTTTTCCTACTCCATACATGTGTGCCCCAGTGGCGCAGTGGTAGAATTGCTGCTTGCAACACCGGTGGCCCGGGGTTCGAATCCCCCCTGTGGTGCAGGGGGTAGAAGTGCCGCTTTGCTACACAGAGGGCTCGAAACCCAGGAGTTGGACTCGATGATCTCTAAGGTCCCTTCCAACTCGCACGATACTGTGATACTGTGATACAGTGGAAAAGAGCTTATCATCTCTGTGTTTTCTTCTGCTTTCTTGAAAACAGCTTATCTTGTCCAGGGATGTCTCAGGTGTCAAAGAAAGCTTCTTGCACTTCTCCCCCTTCTTTATTTTCTGAAAACACTGCAAATATAAATAGGAATCAACAAGCAGGTTTCATGTGAATATGTGTGAGTGGTATCTGAGGTTCTTTGCATCTGCTAAGACTAAATAAGACTGCAGTTTCAAATCTTGAAGAGGAGGAATTTGGAAAAATGATCTTTAACAAAACTTTTGGAGGTTACCATGACACCCCTAAATTTAACATTACAGGAAAGAAAAAAATGAGCACAAAGCCTTCACCAGGGAAGCAGAGGGGCAGTGCTGAGCTCTGCTCTGTGTGACAGCAACAGGGCCCAAGGGAATGGCTGCAAGTCCCTTCCAGCTTGAGGTATTCTGTGATTCTAAGATAACGGTAAATACAAGTGTTCTTAGCTCAAATGTAAGAAGTAAGTAACACATTTTTTTACTTTGTGTTTTACAGCCATCTCAGACCCCAAAGTGGAAGCCAAGCTTATACCCAGCCCTGACAAAGCTGAAGTCTCTGAGGAAGTGGTGGGAATGAGCTGCTCAGCAACAGGGAAGCCAGCTCCAAAAATCTCCTGGCACCTTCCCAGCACCCTGCTGCAGAAACCAAAGGAGTACCACATAAAGCTCAGCAACCAGACCATCACTGTCATCAGCAACTTTACCCATGCCCACTCCAAAATCCTCAAGGAGTACCCCATTGCCTGTGTGATCCAGCACCCATTTCTAAATGTGACCCTGTCCTTGCCTATGGACAATCTGACACAAGGTCAGTAGCCAACCCTACTCCATCCCTGGAATAGAAGACATGGAAATATGTCCTGGGCTATATTAGCCTCTAAGGGCTGGAGGGCAGGTGGGAAAGGCACCATGAAGAGCAGCTGGGATGGGGAGGGACAGAAGAAGGTGCTAGGGAACAGCCAGACATCCTGGGCAATGATGCAGACATTTGGCATCCATTTGGGACACTGTGATGTGTCACTGGGTCATCAGACCCCAAACACAGGTCTGTTAGTTTTACTGCTTGTATGTATGCTTGCACATGACTCTTTAGCTCCTCTGACCCAGGAGATCAGCCAAGGGATGTCCAAAATGGGTTTGGATATTTTTATTTCATACACAAGCCTGACTGAACACCTGCTACTTTCCCCACAGGTCAGGACAGTATTATGGCACCAACCATGGCCATTGTTGTGGGGCTGTTGGTCCCTCTGATGTTCCTCCTCGCTTTGCTCCTTTACTGCTGCCTGAGACACCTTCGTGACCCAGAGAGAAACCCAGCCTGGCCTTGCTGGGTAGGTCTGTGTTCCCTCACTGAGGAACAGCAAAGTTCAAATGGGAACCATACCCTTATATCACTCTTCTGCATGGCTAGGCCATGCCTTCAAGGATGTGTCTTGAACAGGAGGGGGGATCTTGAAGAGGAGCATGCCACAGTGCGTTGCTTAGGATGGGAAATGCAGCCAAATTTGACTCTGCTGGGTTCTGTGAAGGATGCAAGATCAAAACAGGAGCAGACCCAGCTGGATGCTGCCACGTGACTAAGTCCTGTTTTGTGTTGAAGGCACCTCAGCCTCTCTGCAGAACGTGCCTGAGACATGCACCTTTGCCTCTAATTAATGTTGTGGAGAAAAAATAAGGCAGTGTCAGGAAGTACAATGCATTCCTTTCACTGATGCTATTTTTCTAAGTCCAAGCTGAGGTCTGCTAAGGGGGTTGTGAGAGGAAAGGCTCTGCCTACCACGCTTGAGCACCGACAGACACAAAGCCTGATTTGCTAATGCAGGCAGCCCAAGTCTGAACCCCTGCACTTAAAACATCCATATATTTTTCAAAAAGTGAAATAAAACATCTCTTCTGCTAGGTCCTTGCTGTGTGTGCCAAAGAGAGAACATGTGGATGGTCCATGCTTACTGGCAAGCGGGCTACCACTGCAGTGCCCAACACGTGAGCTCCTGCATGCCCTGCACATGGACATCTTGGACTGTCATGTAGACCTGATGTGACATCACACCAAAGGAATTACAGAGGGGCAAAAAAAGGAATGTCTTATAATACTTATTTATTTTCCTAGACAACTGCATTCCATTTTGTAGAAGAAAAGCTGTGAATTATTTATTTGAGACTCTAAGACTGTTGGCAATGTGTGTGTCTGTAATGCAACTTCTATGCTGCACTTATTCTCTTCCCACATTTCAACATCCCAGGCTCCAAGAGGAATGAGGACTGTCCGAAGCAGTATGGTATTTTGTGGGACAGTGATTTAAAAGGTACTGCTCCAGGTGGAGGGAAGCAGAAGGAGTGTGGGACTCTGCTGGCATTACTGAGAGCTGCCAGGAACCTTCTCGTCAGCGCGCATGGGAGATGGAGCATGTCTGCAGCTGGATCAGACTTGAAACCCTGGCGGCAGGCTCCAAGCCATCAGACACCAGGAAGTTACCATCCTTTCCTAGAAGGTTATTTACAGGCAAAGGGAAGTTTCCTTCTCCTTCTGTGGTTTCCACAGCCAATTTTTCATTTCCCTAATCTAATACAGCTGCCTCTTGTTTCCACATATCACACCTGCCTGGGGGAAGAAGCAGGGGAATTTAAGGAGTGTTTGGAAGGGTATCAGGCAGAGCAACTCTCTCTCTACCCCTGTGCTCCTGGCTCCATGCAGCAAGTGTTTGCTCTCTGGTTTTTCCTTGCATATCTACTTCATGTATACTTCCCGGATGAAGCAGGCTATTTGGAGGCTGAAAAGCTGAGTCAAGTGAAATAAAAGAGAGTGGGTGAGCTGAGAATGAATAAACGCACTTCTTGTCACAAAAAGCTTTTATAGAATCCCTAATGCTTACTAATAGCTGGTCTGATGATTGCAAGGAAAGGGGAACCAGTTACAGACCAGCAGCTCTTGCAATTGGGAATTTTTCTCTTGAGCCCCATGACTGTCAAAGGAAGAAACCTGACTTTTTCCAAACTTGCCCACAACTGCAATTTAGGTTTCCTCCACACCTGCATGGGAGAGAAGCAGGCCTTTCCCGGGAGTATTTTGTATCCAATAGGATGCAAGCAAAGGAGTACTGCTCCACGGTTCCTGGGCTGAGCTGTGTCAGATCTCTCTGCTTGGTAGGGTCTGCACTTGGCCTTCAGGTGTTGATTTAATTTTTTCTAAGAATTGTTAAGGTTGTTTTAAAGAGAGGATACTACAAATATTTGGATTAATGGGCCTTTCTTTTTTATTTTTTCTTTTTAAAATGAAGGGAAAAAGTAGAAAGGTCTGTTGCAGAAACAGGGAGTTTAGACATGGGAATGAAAAGAACTTTCAGAAGGCTGATGAAAAGGCACAAAGATAACAAAAAAACCCCTTATTAAGCATATGGGGATTGTAGAAATATGTTTTTATTTTTTACAGTTTGATCTGGAGTGGGGAAAAACAGTTTGAAGTAAAGAAAATGCAGGCTTACGTGTGTTTCTGACTTCTGCTCTTTATCTGAATGTTGAATTGTGAAGAGCTTTTGTATGTTTCTGCTTACTGGTGCAACAGAACTAGAGGCTGAAGGAAAAGGGAGGACATTCAAATGATACTGTGCAAAAAGAAGCATGTTATTCATCTGCTTGTCTTTTACAACCTTGGAATGACAGTGTTTAAAACCAGTATGCATATTTACCTTCATAATATACAAATCCATCAGCAGAAATATAGCACCATAAAATACCATATGGCTGCTGTTATTGTGTTTGGCTTCATGTAGGTCTGAATGCAGGTATCCAGGCTACATACAATTAACCAGCTGTCAGATGTGGAAAGGAGTATAAAATAGAAACCGCCCTTGAGAGAACAAGGAAGCATGTGACTGAGGGGATGATGGTTTTACTGTGGGTGAATAATATCCTAACTGTTGTTCTGAGGTTTCTTTACGACTATCTTGTACTTGTTTGTTAAGTTACCTCTGTGAACAATTTGGTAGCAAAACTCCGCTGCTTCAGAAGGGTTTATTCATATATTTAGTATTTGTTTTAACAAACAGAATGCAAATTTCAATAGGTCTGGAGAAACAAAAATAAAGCTCTTCAAACAGAATGAACTGCTCTATACTTCTGCTCCATTCAAGCAATGTGGAGCAGCTTGGCTCTGTAAGTAAGTGAAAGCATAGTGTACAGGAATGTCCCAGGTTAGTTTTACCACCACCAAAATCCCCCAAAGCCTAGGTAATAGTATGGTTACAGCCTACATCCATACACTGACCAAAATTCCCCCTTGCTTCAGGACCTCATGATGGGTTTGGTTACAGAGGAGATGGGGGAAATGAAGGTAAGGACAATTATAACATAGCTCTGATGACAGCATAGGCTGTAACTGAGCCTGAAGCACATATTCCCTGTAGAACTTAGTCTTGCATTATGTCTCCCACAAAGGTTTGGATTTTTTTTCTTTGTGTGTATGTTTCTATTTGGTTTTGTTTTCCTTTGCTTTTTGTGAACTGGGTCACTTGAATAGGGTTGACTTTTTCTCTGGGACTTTGATTTTTATGGAAGGGTGCAATATGATTTTTTATTCACCTGGAAAATATAGTCAAGTCAAACTAGAGAAAAGCCTATTGCATATTGGTGTACTAGTCGTTCATTGGAATATAAAAATCATGGAATCATTAAGGTTGGAAAAGACCACTATGATCATCTAGTGCAACCATTGGCCCATCACCACCATATGCCCAGTAACCATGTCTCTCAGTGCCACATCTACACAGTTCTTGAACAGTTCTAGGGGCAGTGACCCCCTACCTCCCTGGGAAGCCTATGCTAATGCCTCATCATATCTGGGGTGGGGAGAAAGGGAAAACAGTTATTCAACTTTTAAATTGCAAGAGCCCTGACAAGAGTTTGCTGACACAGTGCAAAGCATTATGAATGAGAGCACGTTCCACTCTGCATATCACCATAGCATTATATACACTTATGTCTAGATACAGTCCTTGAATAAGATGCCAAGCTATGCTTTTTGAACTTATTTGTATGAGTATATAGAAAAGAATTCTAAGGTTGTGTGGCTTGTCCATGTTCATGCATTGACATGGCAGGTTGCTGCAAGGATCTGCCTGCGCTGTTTCTTCTCTCTGGGTTCCTGACTCCACCAGGGCAGCGACACAAAAGGACTGACTTTGAAATGTAGATGACGTGCTGCCCTCACACATTTGGCAAGCCATGGCTGAAGCAGGAAGAATATTATTCTATCTATCTGCCACTCCTGGCAGAGATATGAACTAAATCCATGCAGTGAAAGGGAACTTTGTTTTGGCGACTGAAGTCTGAAAGCACCATTCATCATTTCATTGTTCTGTGGCCCAGAGGAATTATCCATCAACTAAATACCACATCAGGGAATTTTCTTATGAATTCATACTTGGAAAAAAATTTAGCCTATTGTTGTTCACTCCTTTTTCAGCACTGGGTAGCAGGAAACCAGCTGAAATGAGAGAATTGCCTTAATTGAGTGCCTTTTCTCTTTCATAAAGAGGCTATCAAACCAGACAGATAAAAGTTAGACATACTTTTGTTTTCACTCTTAGGATACCAGAAATCACTCGAAATTTGGAAGCCATACAAAAGACTTTCTCATATCTTCACAGCTTTCATCTTTGCTTGCATGAAACTGCGTGTGAAAGAGGCACTCGACTCTTATCCAAGCAGACAGATTTTGCTGTGGTCTGTTCAGCTTTGGGTAAAAGATGCACGTGAAATTTCTGGGAAGCCTGAGAGAATCCTCAGTCTAAGACTCCTCTACAGCTCAACCATCATTATGATTTCCTGAACTGCAATTTTTAGGATGACTCATCCTAAAGAAAGGGGAAGAAAAAGTGGCTTGTCTAATAAAAGTGTACCAGAGATCACATACAGAAGATGTGAGGAAAAACTAGTGGGGGAAAAAAAACAACAACAAACAAATGACTTTTAGACTAAAAGTTAAAAAAAAAAAAAAGTTCTTTTAATTTGAATACTGTATTTGGTATTATCCTTCAAATAGATTATGACGGGATGCTAAAAATCCTGTAAATACCCAGCGTTATATTTTAAGCTTAAAGAAACTAACATTTGTCTCTGAGGTGTCAAGGAGCGATTTACAGAAATAAAGCTACAGTTGTAAAGAAATGCAGCTATTTTCATAAATGAGGTTTTTTTTTTCACCTTTCCATCGGACAAAGGAAAATTAAGAAATTTGTTTGCCACAGGCTTATTTTTAAATATCATAACCCATACGCAAAGATGAGAAAAGGGAAAATCCAATAATGTTTTAAGAACTTTGCATATCAAATTCAGAACTACTTTGTTTTGAGGATATAAAACATGGGTTGTGTTTTTTCTAGAAACAATTCATCAATGGAAGCCATGTGGCCATTCTCAATTCAGTTGTTCAGCATTTGTTCATGTATCTTCAGCACTTCTTCCTAAGAAACAGGTATCTTAACTGTAAAGATAGCTGGCCACGTCAAGACCATTGGAAAGGAATTCTCAGGTTTTCACTTGGGCTGCAGGGTTAAGCCAAGACCTGACTATAGCATCAGCAGAAAGTGCTGAGCTCTCTGCAGACTCCTCTAGGGTAGAAGCCTTCTGAGTAAGATGCAGAATGAGGGGGACTGAGCCTGGTTCATAGGTAACAATGTCCCAGCCTGAAGGAGGGGTGAAGCTATGTTCTCTGGTGGGATTTGGCCCAGCAAAAGGTACTTTTGCTGATTCTGTAGTGATAACTCTTCAGTTCATGACTGTATCACCCAACTGTGAATCTGACAGAGTGATGGTCCCTGCCTGGTGATGGTCCCTGGCCACTTCTCCAGGCTGGGACCATATGCATGGCACCTTTGGGCAGAAACATGAACCAACAGGAATGGTAAGAAAGTGTTTTTTAATGAAAGACCTGCTGATCATCTGCCTTTCTCTATTCTAATCATTATCCTTTGTGGCAGAAGTGGAAAGGGAAAGCCTAAAGCCTGAAAATGAGACTGACTCCCAGCTAGAGTTGCTTTCAATTTAATTCCAAGGCAGTTCTGCAGACTTTCTTCCTCATTTCTTTTCTTTCTTTTTTTTTTCTTTTTTTTTTTTTTTTTTTTCTTTTTCTCTTTTTCCTTTTTTATTTTTATTTTTTAAAGAAGAATTAATTAAGGTCAGGGTCTGAATTTTTTAACAGCCCAAACATACTGCTTTAGCTAAAAGTTGAAAGCTGCAAGGTATGCCTAGAAGTAGCTCTCTATAGTGGTTGCTTTAAAGCAGAGGGCAGCATCACCCAGAGCCTTTGTTAAATGCTTGGGAAGGGAAAGCTAGCCTCTTTCTTTGTATGCACATAGTTCATGAACAGAATGTAAAAGAAAAGTTGGAGAGGAGGGGATCTCAAAAGCAATGTCAGGGGAAAACCAACACAGCAACAGCGATGAACAGGGATGAAATTGTTGCTAAAATAAAATTTTCACTCTGCTTCCTGGAAAATGAGATAGAAGGAGAGAAATGGGGGGAGGATTGGAGATAATTGTGCTAAGTGCCCCTGTCACATGGGAAATAAAATGGAGATGTACCTCCCCCAGAACCTGCATATGTCACCACCTACTGCTGCCAACAGGTTCTGGGAGACTCACCATGAAAGTAAGAATTAAGCAAAGCCCCATGCAAGTGCTCAGCTGTCTGGGGGAAGCATTGAATTCCTAAATAGCAGAGATGAACACAGACAGAAATTGTATAGAAACTGCTTTGCAGCAAGATACGCAAGTGTGATAGGATTTTCCCTCTCATAAAGACAAGTCCAGAACAAATTCATCAAGCACAGAGGTCACTATTCTGCAAATACAACCAGAAACTGTCACAGTGCATGGTCTCCCTGCTGGGTTACTTTGTGGCTAAGAGCTGTGTGGCTGAACAGTGAAATCCTTGGGCACATCCCTGAGCACAAGTCCACATCACCCTGCTGGCTTTAGGTCTGTGGAATTGCTTTGGACACTGACAGACTGAGGGAGGGGAATCTTCAGCCAAACCTCCCCTCTACAGACTCTTTTCATAACGCATCTTGTGTTCTTGGCTTTGGTTTGCAGGTTGGAGCGAAGCAGTAGACTTTCTGGCTGTCTCTATGCTGTCTCCGTGGTGGAGGAGTGTATGGGAAATTGATAATCACATCCTGAACTTCTAATTAATCAATTGAGGCAAGTGTTGGGTCAGCTGCAGGAGCACAGGTGAGAGTAATTGAGCTGTGCTCCTGGAAGGGAGGGAGATCAACTCCACCTCCTCTAGACCTCATCTAAGGGCTGAGCACCACTAAGGTAGCATCTCTTGGAGATTGCTTTTTGGTGGAGATTTCCTCAACGTTTCCCAGCAGACTGAAGGCTTCCATATGGGTGAGTTTTTCCTGTAAATTACCCTTTGGATACTTGCTACCTTATTTACATTTTTGTTGCTGTAGAAGGAGCATCCAACTCCTGTTCTTGCTAGTGAGTCCTTGCTGCTGGATCTCTCTGGGACTGCAGAGTTGGTGCCCAGCATGGTGCTCAGTGTGCTGCTGGGCAGTAACACTTGGGTAGTGCCTCTCTTCACTTCTTCCCAAAGCAGAGAAAAACTGGGAGCTTCTGTACTCTCTTTTCCTCTCCCTCTGGCCACCAGCCACCTGCATTACTCAGAACAGTTATGCCTTTCAAGGCATGAGCTCTCGTGATGACTGAGCTTTCTAGGGTGACTCTGAGAAGTCTGTGAGGATTCCCAAGCATTCCTGCTTTCTTTTTAGGGGTTGTTGGTTATTTCTAAGCCTGAGAGCCCTTGCTGTCTGGGGAATTAATCTGCATTGCCTTGCCAGTAATATGAGCATAACGGGTGGGATTAATGATTGACCAGGCAGGATGAAGTGCCAGGAAGTTCTTGCTTATTGATCTCCTGGGAGACTTTTGAAAAAGGCACAAAACCTGTAGGGCAGCCTCCATCCAGTGGAGCTGGAGGAAGTGGCAGGCTTTGGGGTACACACTCAGCCTCACGATGCTGCTACAGACTGGCAGTTCTGGGCTCTGCCTGCTGCTGCTCAGCCAGAGCTGCTGGCTGAAGGCTGCCAGGGGTAAGTAGGAATGCTTTTTCCACATAGAGGTTTTCTGCTGCATGAGCAGCCTTCCTGGGCGCATGGAGCATCTCTGGAGCTAAGATGAGCTCCTTAGCACCACAGCTTTGCATTTCCAGTTCACATCTCTGAGCAACGCATGTTTCTATCGGGGCAGGCTGTGGCACTCTGCACCTTCTTAGATGCCAACGAGGAGGCACAAGGATGTTCTCTGGATAAAGAGCTATTTTAGTGTGGCTTTACAGGACAACCTGGAGCTGTTTGGGGAAAATTTTGGCATCTCTTAGTCACTGTCTAATAGTTCTATGTCTTTTCTACTTTGTGGCATTCATAGTTGCATGCAGTGCTCTAGGTGAGGCTACACAGCAAAGAGAAGAACAGGACAGTCCCTTCCCCTGCCCAGCTGGCTGTGCTCAGCCTGATGCACTCCAGGGTACAGTTGGCCTTCCTGGCTGCCAGAGCATGCTGTTCACTCTTTTGAATTTGCTGCTGAACCCCTAATGTCTTTCAGCAAGACAGGACCCATGCTCAAGTCCATCATTGGTGCGTCTTCCCATCTGTTGATCCCTTATCCCTTTCTCCTCACCACAACACTGCTTCATGGCTAGGAAATGCACAGCACAGACTAATTGAGTGAAGGTCTCCTGCAAACAAAGGTGAGCATCTCCAAGCAGCCTCTGTGTACTCTCAATGGAGTTTCAGCACCCTGCAAGACATGATGCTTCAAGGGACTACAGCTTTTCCCAGATAAGTCATGTTTTTTCTCTCTGTCTGATTCTGTGTCCTGGTTTGTTTCTAGGTTTGGAGGAAGCAGTGAAGTGTGAAAGCATTACTGAAGCAACCCTCGGTCAAGAGGCAAATTTCTCTTGCTACTTCTTGCTCCCTATGAATGTCTTGCAAGTAACTTGGCAGAAGATAAATGGATCATCCTTCAGGAACATAGCCACTTACAGCCAAACCCATGGACTGCGAATGCTGGAATCATTTCAGAGGAAGGCACGTTTCACTGTAGAAGCCCTGAACGCCTCTGCCATCACTCTGCAAAATCTCACATCTGAGGATGCATCCTGTTACAGATGCATCTTCAATGTGTTCCCTTATGGCTCTTTCAGCAGCCCAGATCTATGCCTCAAAATCCGGAGTAAGTTTCCCACTAGGAGCTTCTCACTCTCTGGCACACAGCACAGGTCTGATGGAGTCAGGGGGCAGATGAAATGTTATTCCCTCCATTCGTGTCAGTTTGCCATTCTGCAGCATCTGCTTAGTGGACATTCTCCAGAATGACCACAGCTGTCCATAGTGGTAGTGAAGGTAATTAAGCCATGGGATGCATTTGGATAAGAACCCTAGTACAGAAGGCTGACCTGTCCAGCTTTAACCACTAACTCACCACTGAGTGTAATTAATGTCTTCTATCATTAATTTCTGAGCTAACAGAGGAATTTGAGTACTGTTTGGCTACCAAAGATTTCCTCACTGCTGTCTGCTCAGCAACAGGAAAGCCTCTCTTGATATCACCTAGTTGGTTGATGAAGGCCTGGCCAAGCCCCCCAAGATACACTGTATACAAAACCCAAATAGAACAGTGACAGTGGCAAACAGATGCACCTTCTCTGCTAGCTACCTCTGCGCCTTGGCTTGTGAAGGAAAATGAAGTAATTTCAGCTCGCAATAAAAAGTCAAGGCTGAGTTTGCATGGAGAAATGCAGCTTGAAGCACTGAGTACTTTAGAAATCAGTGTCAGTAATGACCCTGCTAGCCAGCTCCCAGGAAACAAAAATATAACTATATTGTGTGTGATTCTCCATTGCTTGGCTGCTGTCCAGATCAGCAGTGGTGTGTGCAGTTACAGTAGTGCAACGTGTCTTAAAGAGTCTGGTCTTGTTAGAGAACTTTTCTGAGAGTGCAGACCTTATGTGGGATGAATATTTCTTGAGTTGAAAACATACAGAAGGCTCCTTCCTATAGTAATTCTGTGGCTGTACGTTGTGTGTGTGTATGTGTATATTAGTTACATAGGAATGACAGGATCACAGAATCGTTGGGGGTGGAAGAGACCTCCAGAGATCATCAAGTCCAATCCCCCTGCGTAAGGAGGCTCCCTAAATCAGGTTGCACAGGTGAACATGATCTGTATGTTTCTATTTGTATGTAATCCCTTATTTAAGGATGATGTTCTCCGGCAGCATCACAGCTGGAGTGTACAAGCAGAGTAAGTCCTTGCTGTTAAATACTGTGGAGCAGTCATTCTTATAGAGGGTCTTATAGGACATCTCTCAGGAATGATGAAAAACTTCCCTAATTATAAAACTTCTTTTTACAGAAAGTGGAAATGCAAACATACCAGAAGTCAAAACATTGGATATGGATTCCCCAATACAAGAAGTATTTCTGGTATTTATTTAAGAGTAAA